>NC_000076.6:67095865-67371017 GCF_000001635.26 Mus musculus | reverse complement strand
CACACACACACACACACACACTTATTGGAGTAGGAATAAAATTTTATGTGAGAAAAGAACCAGAATTATAGAATATCTATGTGCACGTACGTGAGTGAGTGAGTGAGTGAGTGAGTGTGTGTGTGTGTGTGTGTGTGTGTGTGTGTGTGTATGTGTGTGTGCATGGTACATGGAATAAAATTCTGGGATTATGTTTCCCAAGGTGCTATAAACAACCTTCTTTTAAAATGAACCTGGATAGAGAAGCCCAGAGCCAGCAGACATCAGAAACACTGTAAATTTTCATTACATTACTATTAACTGTGGTAGTTCTTGCATTTTCTTATAGCGGAAATATTTTCTTAGTGGTTTTTTAATGTTTCAATGTTATTTACTATTGTGTGTATGTGCATCCCACAAGTTGTCCTGGAGTACGCAAGCCATATGGATGTCAGAGGACAACTCTGTAGGGCCAGCTCTCTGTGTCCACCTTTATGTGGCTTCCAGGGTTACATGGCACACCTTTAGGGAGCTTTACCCTCTACACCATCTCTCTGGCCTAGCAGGTACTGCTTTACAGTGATGCTACCTCTGTAAACATAAGCCTTTGTCTGCTTCAACTTATTAGGCGTGGTCCTTTGTCACCTTAAGTATCTCCTTTTTGCAAAACTTGTTGAAGCAAAAAGACAGCCGGGTGTCTTAGCACGTCTGCCTTGCTCTAACACCCGGGAGGCTGACCTACCGGAAACTGTAGAGTCCAGGAATTTGAGACTAACCCGAGCACCACAAGAGGACTCCTCTCAATACAAACAAGAGAAACAGCAACAACGAAACACTGGGCATGTAAAGTTACCAAATTCAAATCAAGGTATGCCCCAGTTGCTTTGTTATGGCTCAATAACAATGTATAAATCGTTACCATCAGTCATGGCGGAAATACAGATACTATTGTAGAATATTGACTACATTTCTAAAACACTCTACACAAGATACAAAAACAGAAATACATATGGGGGGTTATCTTGAAGTATATATATATATAAGCACGCATAAAATAAAAACTCATTTTGGTGTTAGATCAATTCTATGTTTAAAAGTAATTATAGAATTATGCTCTTTAGGAGCACTGGTTTGAGCCGGGAGGTGGTGGCGCATGCCTTTAATCCCAGCACTCAGGAGGCAGAGGCAGGCAGATTTCTGAGTTCGAGGCCAGCCTGGTCTACAAAGTGAGTTCCAGGACAGCCAGGGATATACAGAGAAACCCTGTCTTGAAAAACCAAAACCAAAAAAAAAAAAAAAAGGAGCACAGGTTTGGGGGGCTGGAGAAACGGCTCAGTGGTTAAGAGCACTGACTGCTCTTCCAGAGGTCCTGAGTTCAAATCACAGCAACCACATGGTGGCTCACAACCATCTGTAATGGGATCTGATGCTCTCTTCTTGTGTGTCTGAAGACAGACACGGTGTACTCATATATATAAAATAAATTTAAAATTTCTTTTAAAAAAAAAAAGAGTACAGGTTCTTGCAGAGGGTCCAAATCTGCTTGCCAGCACCCATCTGGCAGCTCACAGCCCTCGGTAACTCGAGTTCCAGGGCACCGGATGCCTTCTTCTTGCCCTTGTGAATACTAAGTATGTGCATGGTGCACCTACACCCATGCAGGCAAACACTCATAAACAAAATAAAACTAAAACTATTGTATGCTTTTTAATTTCATCACCTTAATCATTGACAACCTTATTCTCTAAACCATGTATGATTGCCAATGGGAAGAAAAAGAATGAGGCCGAGCAGATACCTCCTGGCAACATTGTCGTCTAACTGTACTTTCATTACTTCCTAGACAATAGTAATTATTTCCCATTAAGAAACTTTTAGCTGAGCGCTGTGATACATGCCTGTAATTGCAGCATCTGGGAGCAGGAAAATCAGGAGTTATCTCTAGCTACTTGAGTAGCCTGGGCTACATAAGACATTGTCTTAAAAGAAAGAAGAAAATGTAGAGCCAGTCAGATGGCTCAGTGGCTGGAAGCTCATCTGACTAAGCTTAACAACCCGAGCTCAATTCCAGGAAACTTCATGGTGGGAGGAGAGAATAGACTCCTTGAAAGTATCCTTTGGCTACACACACACACACACACACACACACACACACACACACACACACACGCACACATGCACATACATGCAAAATAAAGATATGAAAGAAAATAGTAAATAGCAAACAGTAAATACACATTTATCAGGCCTTACGTTTGACACTTGAAAATTTAAAGCTCTTAAATTCTAGTTTTTTTTTTTTAAACTCGGGAAAAAAAAAGCAGCAATAAAGAAAAATCCAAACTGTTGTGGTACTTACGTAGGGAAATCATGAGAGAACATGGCTAAGCTCTTGCTTGCAGTAATAGCGACTAGGTAGCCGTCATTTTTAAGAACAATGTCACAAAAGCTATTTCGAGGCTGTCATGCTCAAGAATAATTAGTTTCCATCAAAGCAACAGATTATCTGTTCCTGTTGTCCAGTGGGTCATTACGATGAACAACCAATACAGATAAATGATACCTAATCTCTTGTGCTCTTCTTTCGGGCTGATGGATGCTTATAACATCCCCGATATTATAAGGTAGAAAAATTATGCTGACATTTAGAAGCAAACGCGCAGTAAGACAAAACTAAGTACAACGCACGCCCCACACTACTGGAGAAGAGGCAAGCCATCTGAAGACAAATAGAATTGAAACCAGAATGGCAATTAGAACCGAGAGAGAATTATAGGCAACAATGACTATACCTCGTGGGTGGCAGGCAGGTCAATTAATTATATGAGAAGAAGAGGGGACTCAGACATTTCTGTAAGACACATTAGTAAAAGGAATATTGACTTAAGCATCTTTGAAATTCTATGCCCCAAAAGAAGACAAAGGGGTTTCCCTGGCATTGATCGGCTCCCGAATCAGGCTGACTTTGATGAGAACAGGCTGGGCCACAAATGATACCAAGAACATGAAATTACTTATAGCTCACATGCACTGGCATTCAATAGATTGCAACTCTTCCATATAGCTCCATATTCAGGCGTTTGTCAGCTAATATTGGAAAGAGGCCATTTTGTTCATCTTAAACCTAAAACAGCAATTTGGGACTCACAACCTTGAGTTCATCCCATTAGTATCTCTCACTTAGAGGAAAACCTGTGACCAAGGACAGATTGCTGAAAGTGAGACAGGAGATCCTGTGGGTTCCCAGATCTGGGAAATGGTACCAGTCAAGCTCTGTGTGACTCCCATCAACTTCAGGTGAGACTTTCCACTGTTAGCGGAAATGATGATCTTGGAAACCTCATTGGGTGCTCATGGCAGTAGACCTCTTAGACAAGCCCACTCAACATCCTGGTTTTCAGGGACAGTGAGGTGGGACAGCAGTTGAGGGCACTTGTTCCTCTTGTAGACAGCTCAAGTTCAGTTCCTAGCACCCACACCAGGAGGCTCACAACTGTCTATCAATCCAGCTTCACGGGATCTGATGTCTTCTTCTGGACACTGTGCATGTGTACATATCTGCTCATAGACACTGGAGGAAAAAAAAACTTAAGGGGAAAAAAAAAGGAGAAATATTTCTACTCATCGTCATTTGTCCCACCAACTTGAATACTGTTGAATTCTTTGTTCTAGATAAAGCTTGTTAGTTAGTTTTTTTTTTCCTTCTGAGAACCTGCAATTTTCAAAAGGGCATATGCTAGAGTCCTTCCACAACTACAAGAATATGTATGTACCCTCTGCAAATGCAATGAAGAACCTTAGATAGTGTGTGTGTGTGTGTGTGTGTGTGAGAGAGAGAGAGAGAGAGAGAGAGAGAGAGAGAGAGAGAGAGAGAGAGAGAGAGAGAGAATTTTTGTGAGAACGCAAGAGAATCCAGTTAATAAGGGCAAATTAGTTGATAATATTGCAAGAGTCAATGCTAAGATCTCAGTTTTGATAAGTGTGTCATAGCTACATAAGAGGCAGCCATTGGGGTGGGGGGAGGGATGTTGGAATGTGCTAGCTCATCTTTACAACCATTTTGTAAATCAAAAATTATTTCAAAATGAAAAATTAGCCAAAAAAAAAAGAGCTCCCAGGAATCAGCCCCCTCCACCCCAATCACACTTGGGGATTAGTGGCTTCCAGATGTGGTGTGCATACTTGGTCACAGTATCTGTGACACTGGTGCAGGACAATCTCAGGTTCACTGACACCTTGAGTTGCACAGTAAGACAGGGGTCACAAAACTAATTGAATTAAACTTAAAAAAAATTAAACTAATGGTTAAGCCACAGAGTAGTTCCTTGGTACATTTATAATGCAGTATAGCAGCCCACTGCCAAAATCTCAATGGCAAGATTAGAGAATTATCAAAAATACCTTCTAGGGTCTGTGGATATTTTACACACACACACACACACACACACACACACACACACACACACACACACACACATTTCCAAGGGACATCTGGCAATGTCTAGAAACCTTAGTTATCCCAACTGGGAGGTGCTATAAAGCTAAATATTCCACAAGGCACAGCAAAGCCCTGCTCCAGAGAATCATCCAACCCAAAGTGTCAGTCATGCTGAGGCTGAGAAAGCTAGCTTAAAGCAGCTATAATTACAAGCAAGAGATGGGAATGAATACAGGAAACCCTGGGCTGAGCCCTCATTCTGGACCACGATGAAACTGGAGGTTCTGACAAGAAACGAGTAATCAGAGTGTAGGGGTTAGCACAGGAGAGTTTCCCCAGGCCAAACCACATGACAGCCCTTTTCTTCCAGAACGGCCCCAAACGTCTTCTAATATCCAAGTCTGCCTTCCTTGGGTCTCAGTCCAGCTCAAATCTGATCTTGAGAATCCTTGTAGCCACATCTTACAAGGTCATTCATTGTTTTCTCCCATGATTTTTCCATTCCTCAAACTCATTGAACTTCTAAAAAATGTTTCTTAAAATGCTTATAATATATACTACCTAGATCTTGGTAAATGTAGGGCTTTATTTATTTGGGTGTTTGTTTGTTTGTTTATCAAATAATACATGACTGATATAGCCTTAATTGATAGTCCCAGATTGAGTCTAGGACACTATCAATTCATGACAAGTCATTAATTTCTGTACTACACAAATGAAGAGATGCTTTCAACTAAGCTGCCACTTAGTAGGCTGTTGTTAATCATGAGAACTGCATGAAAAACACAGAGACAACCAGGAACCCCACTATCTTTGAAACAGTAGCATACTATTAGGTCGGTGCTTTAATGTTCACAAGCTATGACCTTTCACTATCTCTGTATACACACAGATCTCCTTACATGGCTGAAAAGCCTCAAAAAAAAAAAAAAAAAAAAAGCTGTAGACCTCTGTCCTGGTTTTCTTTCTGTCACTGTGATGAAACACCCTGACTGAAAGCAACTTGGTGGGGGAGATGACGTTTATTTTAACTTACAATTCCTAGCTACAGTCCATCACAGCTGGAAAGTCTCAGCCTGAGAGGGATGGTCACAGCACATCCACAGTAGAGAAGAGAGAAATGTGCTTGCGCATGTGTGGAGCTCAGTTGGCTTCCTTTACTTTTATGCAGTCTGTCCCTCAAGCCAGGCAATGGTACGGCTCTCTTTCAAACTGGGTCTTCTCATAGTCATTAAGCAATCAAGGACATCCCTATAGATACGCCCACAGACAACGAAATGCAGAAGCTTAAGACTTTGCCCAGGGATTCTATATTGTATCAAGTTGATAATTAAAACTAACCATCCAAACAGCTTATTTCTTTGTTTACCGGAGCCCAGAGAAAATACTTTTACCCCCGGGTTGATACTAGAAAGAGTAACAATAGTAACATTTCGTTGCACAACCCCCAACTGCCTGATCATTTTGCCTCTCAAGAACTCCATGAGGTCCTACTATTTACTGTGGTCCCAGAGAGGAGCCAGGCAAGCAAGGGCAACAGGTGCCCAGGCTTACCTCACCAGTACTTGACAAGACAGATTATGAAATCCAATTATTTCCATTTCACAGCTCAGTCTCCCAACTTCTTTTTGGCTCTGCTTTGGAAAGACGGTGGGGAAATGCCAAGGGCCAATTTAAGATAGACGGGATTTATCATTGATGCTTTTCAGACACACCCCAACATGTGCTTTTATTTAATGGAACCATTTTCTTCAACAACAGAAGCTTAAAGAGAAGCCATCAAAAAAAAAAAAAAAAAAAAAAAAAGTCTGCAATTGTAAGCCACTAGAGGGCAAGTATTAACATTCAACCATAAACCAAGGACATCTAAGAAATACGCTTTGAATGTCATAGTGTTTGTGTGTGATATACAGTGTGTGTGTGTGTGTGTGTGTGTGTGTGTGTGTGTGTGTGTGTGTGTGTGTGGTGTGTGGTGTGTGTGGTGTGTGTGTGGTGTGTGAGTGTGTGATATACGGTGTGTGTGTGTGTATGCCTGTACACATATGTAGAAGCCAGAAGAAGATACCAATGTCCTTTTCTATCCTTCTTGCCTTACTCCCTTGAGACGGGCTCTCTCACTGAACACAGAGCCAGACTGAGAGCCACCATACCTAAGTGATTCTTTCTCCCCCACAATGCTGGAGTCTTTGCATGGTGCCTTTTGTACTCGGGTGCTGTGGACTTGAACTCAGGTCCCCATGTATGCACAACAAGCACGGAGCTACCTCCCCAGCCTCTAATGGTACTTTTGATAACACTAAGGAAAATGTTCCCTTTCTCTTCTTTTCTCTTTCATGATCTCAGATCAACTTTAGTATTCACATCAAGGGAAGAATTTATTTTAAAGATTGGTACAAAATACACACTTTTATGGGCATCCTTCTTATAAGAATGCCATGAGACCTTGATTTAAAAGTAATTCATCTCATGGCTGGCTAGGTCATAGGCCTTAGGGGAAAACCTGGCACTATTATTCTGCTAAATGGACCAAGTAATAAACTGCCCCCACGTTATTATCTTTATACCCATTGATTATTGAATCTCTCAGCCCTCATCAGAGATGCTTCTTTATGAAATGGATAATAATTAAAACAGGGACCAACAACTGGTCAACATGCAGAGAATAATAGAGTGGAGAGCTCAGCTCTAAATGGGAAGTCTCCATCACCACCACCGCCTTAAGGCTCAGGGGGTTATCTTGGAAGAGGAGGCCAAAAGATTGCAAGAACCAGGAGGGGGCATCTATAGTAAAGCAGTATTGGTTGGAGATGGCGAAGCCTCTGCACACATGAACTCATGGTGGCTTTGACTCAATGCATAAGACTTGCAGAACACTGAGGCAGCATGGGTGGCAGAGGTACTCATCAAGTCCCACCCCTAACTGAGGAGCCATTTGCAGTCGACCGCTCCTGGGAGATGGTGAATGAGATTTTTTGGGGGATATGGGCCCTGAGAAACTAGCCATGTTCTTATGTAACGGTTCCCAACCTATGGGTTATGACCCTTTTGGGTTGTTGAATGATGCTTTTACAGGGGTCACGTGTCAGATATTTACATGACTCCTAACTGTAGCAAAATTACAGTTACAAAGTAGCAACAAAAATAAGTTTAGGGTTGGAGGGTGTCACCACAACATGAGGAATGGTATTAGTGGGTCACAGCATTTGGAAAGTTGAGAACCGCTGATAGATGGTCTCACAGCCATCCACACTAAATGGACTCTAAGTATTAAATTAGTGAGAGACAGAGACAGAGAGATACATAGTGAGACCCTATCTCAAAAAAAAAAGGAACAAAACAAAAACAAAAAAAACAAACAAAAACCAAAAATACAAAAAAACAAGAGATGAGGTTGAGAGAGGAAAATGAGGAATTTAAGGGGAGAGGATGGGGGTGAATTGGATCCAAATATACTATATGCATGTATGAATATTAAATAAAACATTTAATACAAAGTAACTGACAGACTGTTGCGTCAATATTAAGAAGGATTTGGAGAAATGAATGAGTTTATTTTCCTAGCCCTCACCTCAAATTCTGACCTCGCTGAGTGTTTGCGTAGGGGAACTCAGTTCACAGAGCCCTGTACATGGATCAGTTGCTGGCTACTGTTGTACGCAATCTGTCTCGGGTACCTGCCCATCTTCCTCAGTCAACTTCCGTAACTAGAAAGTTAATCACCAGCATTGCTTCCTCGAACCTTTGGCGGTGAAACATTTTTCTCATGGTAAATATTTATCTCTACTTTGTTTACTAACGAGGTGAATGGAGTGTTGTTCTCTCTGTTGTACGTAGCACTGCCACCAACAGGCTCTTTGCCCCTGCAGGATGACTTAACTTTGGATTTCTCCCAGATATGTGAATATCTGTTTTCCAAAGACATGGCTATGGTCAGAATTCTCATAGTTCACTATGGTAAAAGAGATCCCCACACTGTTGAGCTGTTGAGCCTGTTTAAAAAAAAAAAAAAGTGGGGCTGGCCCCAGATTAACAATAGCTACCTCCCTCCTAAGACTCCCTTATACTTTCGACATGCTCTTGCAAACTGCAAATCAAAAAAAGAAAAACTACTTTGAGATTACATCGTCTACCAGTCACCTTGGCCAAGATCAATAAAACAAATGACAGCTCATACTGTCAGGGATGTGGGGTAAGGGGAACACTCCTCCGTTGCTGTGGGAATGCAAACTTGTACAGCCACTATGGAAAGCAGTGCGCTCTGGTTCTAGGCAAGGATGGGAATAGCTCTACCTCAAGATCCAGCTAGACCACGCTTGGGCATCATCTACCCAAAGGATGCTTCATCCCACTGCAGAGAAGATGCTTGCTCAGCCATGTTCACTGCTGCTCTATGCACCATAGCCAGACACTGAGAACAGCCTTGATGCCCGTCGACTGGTTAGGCAAATGGATGAATAATAAAAATGGAAAACGAAACATTATTTGGCTGTTAAAAGAATTATGAAAATTATGGGTAAATGGATGAATGGAGCTATAAAAAAATAATCATCCTGACTGAGGTAATCCAGACCCTACAAGTCAACAGATATCCTATGTTCTCTTTTAAATGGGGATTTTAGGCGTTAAGCCTTAGGTAGGCGTTCTACAATCTGCATAACCACGGAGCTTATGTATTGAGTAAGGGGCTAGAGAGGAAGGGGAGAATTAAAGTGAGCGGAATAAAAGCTCTTCAGGCTGTCAACCCTGACATCCTCAGGGACACCGGTCCTGACAGAGATATCAACAATTTTGGCGCATTCAAGGGACAATTTCATGGGGCCCACAATTGTGTTACTCTACACGTATGTGTGTATGGCGTGTGTGCATGTATGCATGTTTGCACATGAGTGGGTAGGCAGGCACACACACAAACACACACACACACTTGTCTGTGTGTGTGTGTGTTGCTGCTATATGTGTGTTTATGTGTGTTTGTGTGTATGAGAGAGAAAGAAGAAAGAAGGAGAGAGAGACAGAGAGAGCCCTAAGCCTAATGTTGAAAGCCTCCCTGGATCTCATTCAACCCTTCACCCTGTTCACTGAGTCAGGCTTCCCCAGAGCTCACCAACATGGTTACTCTAGCCAGCCAGCTTGCTCTGGGCCTGAGGTGCCCTCTCTCCATCTTCTGAGTACTGGAATTACAAGCAGGCCGCCACATCCACCCAGCATCTATGTGGGTTCTGGGGACCCAAACTCCCAATTCTCGCTTGTACGGCACGGGCTTTATTTGCTGATCTGTCTCTTCAGCACCAGAGTGTATTACTTCAACAGATGAAATAAATTCTGTCAAAGATGGAGTGTCAGGGATGCCATTAGAATCTTTATGTGACATATTGCCCTGACCAGTCACAGGCACACCGACAGTATTGTTCCATCTGCAAAGCCCAGTGAGTATAAGCAGCACTGAATAGGGGCAGCAATTGTTCTCCTGTAATGAGGCTGTGGACTCTGTTCTTGGCGTGACTCACTCTGAGTTTATTTAGAAGTTGAGGGTGGCTCCCCGTGTTCAGACAAATTGGACAGTTTGCCACATCACCGCCATTACCACCACCTCCGATGTTGGGCTTCCTTCCAAGACATTCAGCGAGGCTCCTCAGAAAGGCACAAGCCACATGGTTCTCTCTGAGTCACGAGGAGCAAACAGCACTCAAGCCCACAGCCTGGGGTTCTCTCCACCAGACTCTCAGAGAAACCTTCATGACTTAAATTCATCCCAACAGAACGTCTTGTGTTTTACATGTATGGCATGTGTGTGGCCGTACATGTGTGCACGCTTGAGTTTATACCACGGTATGCATGCAGAGGTCAGAGTCGTTGTCTCCTTCCACCACGTGGGTCCTAGGGACCAAACTCAGGTCACTGGGCTTAGCAGCAAGCTTCCCCCTGAGCCATCTCATCAGCTCACCATGTGTGTTTGTGTGTGTGTGTGTGCGTGCGCGCGCGCGCGAGAAAGAGAGTGTATAAATCAGCTTTTCTTTATGTCTGTTTCCAAGCACAATAGTAACAGTAGAAGTGCCTCTCACATGGGATCCACACTGTGGTTTTGGAATGATTCCCTAAATAAAATTAGCCTTCTCTATTACAGCCTCTCTCCACATACACATCCTACACATTAAATATCAATCTTCAAACAGACTTTGATGCCATTTCTCTGTGTCCTCCTTACCTGCTTAAAGAACCGATGTTCATCAAAACTCGGAAGTATCTGAGATGTTCTGCCCTGGATGAATAGATAATTAGCTATAGCCCATCTGCACAGGAATGTTACCACACGTTCTGAAAGTGAAGAGTTATCAGGCTGGGGTTGACAGAACACATCTGTCATGGAAGCCCTAGAGGGACTGAGGCAGACACAGCCCGAGTTTGAGGCCAGACTGGGACCCTGCCTCCCCACCACCACCCCAGAACAAGAGCTACCAAAGAATGAAAAGATACGGAAGGGAAAGAAGCCAATCTGAAAAGCCTACAAGGCATATGGACCCAGTTACATGACATGCTGGACCGGGCAGAGCTGCAGAGAAGGAAAGAGGTCTGTCAGAGGTCAGAGTTCAGAGGGGAGGAAGGATGACCTGTAGCTACAGAAGCTTCTAGGGCAGTTGAACTACTCTGTGTGATATTCCAATGTTGGACTTATGGCTCTGAACACTGCTTCAATCCTCTGAACATGCAAGAGCAAGACACCAGCTGATAGGGGGCTGGGGGAGGCGTGTTGTCTGTGTGGACTCATCAATGGTAATAAATACTATCACTGTGGTGGGGAGCGTGGATAATGGGGAGGCTGTGGGGAGGATATATGGGAAATCCCTTTACCTAGTATTACCATGAACCTAAAACTTTTTTTGAAGCCAAGTTTATTAAGGACTATCGCACAGATGGCTCAGTCAGTAAAGTGCTTGCCGGACTGGTGAGATGACCCAAGAGGTCCTGAGTTCAATTCCCAGCCACCACATGGTGGCTCACAACCATCTGTAATGGGATCCGATTCCTTCTTCTGGTGTGTCTGAAGACAGCTACAATGTACTCATATACATAAAATAAATAAAATAAATCTTAAAAAAAAAAAGTAAAGTGCTTGCCTTGAAAACATGAAGGCTTGAAATTCATCTCTAGAACCCATGCAGAGACATCTAACTGTGGTGATGTGTGACTGTGTTCCCAACACGAGGTGGGATGGGGGACGGGCAGAGTGGAGACAGAGACAGAAGGATCCCTGAGGCTCACTGGCCTAGCACAATAGGCAAGCTCCAGGCCAGAGAGAGACCCTGGTTCAAAAACCAAGGTAGACTTCACCTGAGAAACAATGCATGGGTTTGACCTCTGACCTCCATATGCAAACATACACATGTACCACACCGTGTCTCTCTCTCTCTCTCTCTCTCTCTCTCTCTCTCTCTCTCTCCCTCTCTCTCTCTCTCTCTCTCTCTCTCTCTCTCTCTCTCTCTCTCACACACACACACACACACACACCATCTCCTGCGTCCTGTTGTTAGCTCATTTCCATCAAGATGCAGCCAAGGGTCACCTCTTATTAGGTTGTCTCTGTCTGCTTTGTCTCCCTCTTATAACGTTGGGCCACTTGGGAGCAAGGAGCTAATGCCATCTCTCTTTGGAGCCTTCTCTCCAAGCACAAGCATATAGCAGAAGCTCCAAACTGTAGATTAAACAGACGATGAGATGACTCTGTACCCTCAGCCATTGTAAAGGCACCAAGCAGCAAGCCAGACAGTCTGACCTTGGTTCCCATGCCTCTCATGGTGGGAGAGAACTGATTCCTAAAGGTTAGGTTTCTCTCTAGTCTCCGCTTGCATCCTGTGGTATGGTAAACCCACATAAGACACACACACACACACACACACACACACAGAGAGAGAGAGAGAGAGAGAGAGAGAGAGAGAGAGAGAGAGAGAGAGAGAGAGAGAAAGAGAGAGAGAGAGAGAGAGACCTTTCAAGAATGTTGGTTAAATGAATATGTAAACCAGAAAGTCCTTTCCGATCCACCCTGGTTTGATGAAGAAAATATTTAATTGGCTTCTGTAATTAGCCAATGTGGAGAGGTACATTCAAAGAGAACAGAAAGCCATCCAGTACATTCTATCATATTCCAGAAGTCTGCAGAATTGTTTCAGCGATAACCTAAGTGTTAAAAAACAACAACAACAACAACAAAAAACAAAAACCCTGGCATTCTGTAACTCAAAACAGAGTTAAAAGGAAAATAGCCCCTCTACGAATCCTGCTTTTAACTCACACCCCGTCATGATTAAAGCTGAGGACAAAACCCAGAGCTCTTGTTCCGACCAGGTGAAGAGCTCCATCAAGCTCGGCTCTCTCCCCACACTCTCTGCCCACACACACAGAGGGGCAGAAAGTACCAGGTTGTGGAGAAAGCCTCTCTGTGGTTGCAGTCGTAGAGAGAAAAAGAAACTCCCCTGGCTCCAATTTACAGTCACAAAACAAAACCTGACTTTATGGACATAAAGAACATATACATGCAGGAGAATAAAAACTCAAGAGTTCCTTCAGCAAGCAGGCACCCGCCTAATGCAGGGTTTGAAAGGAGTAATTTGTAGCTAGGGGCAGGGCTCCCATGCAAGGCACTGCTACCATTTTTTTTGTTTTTTGTTTTCCTCCCACCCCTCCAGGTAAGAGTTTTGAAAATGCCTCTAGTTTAGGCCTGTCTAGCATACACAGGGACTCCCGAGAAAGGACTTTGAGAACGAGCCTACTCATACGAGCCCGAGAAGAGGCTAGCCACGTGCAGTGGAGAATCAGGGGGCTCAATTCCTAGTCATTCCTTTGGTCTCTGTTGTCCTTTTCTGCACCAAACTCTTAAGAACATGGTAGCTGAGAAGATTTGAGGGTAATACCAGAGAGTGTCTTTATACCCTGCAACAATGGCAGCTTTCTTAAAGATTTATTTCCCTAAAGAACATAGCATGCTCCAAAAGCAGATACACCAAAGGACAGAGGGCAGGCCCTCTCACTCCTGGGAGGTAGGAGGAGAGAGCGTTTCAGGGCAGTTCTGACATCATTTCAGGGACATAGGTGGGAGCTCAAGCAGCTACCACATCCCATCCACACTCGGCAGCAAAGAGAATAAGCAGGAACCTCTGCCTGATTGCTGCTGATGCTTACACAGCCTTCTTCACTCTTATGCAGTGCAGAACCCAGCCTAGGGAATGGTGCCGCCCACAGTGGAATGGGTCAATTAACAATCATCTTATTCAGGATTTCTATTCCTGAACAACATCAAGACCAAGAAGCAGGTTGGGGAGGAAAGGGTTTATTCAGCGTATACTTCCACATTGCTGTTCATCACCAAAGGAAGTCAGGACTGGAACTCAGACAGGTCAGGAAGCAGGAACTGATGCAGAGGCCATGGGGGGATGTTTGTTACTGGCTTGCTTCCCCTGGCTTGCTCAGCTTGCTTTCTTATAGAACCCAGGACTACCAGCCCAGGGATAGTACCACTCGCAATGGGCCTCCCCCCCACCCCTTGATCACTAATTGAGAAAACGCCATACAGCTGGATCTCATGGAGGCATTTCCTCAAGGGAGGCTCCTTCCTCTGTGATAACTCCAGCTTGTGTCAAGTTGACACACAAAACCAGCCAGCACAACAATCAAGACAGCACCCCCACAGACGTGCCCAACCTACTATAATCTTTGCTCATTGAAACAGTCTTCCTAGGTGACTCTAGGATGCATCAGTTGACTGTTAAAACTAACCAACATAAGAAGCAGCTGGTGAGATGGTTTAAGGATTAAGAGCACCCTCTGCTCTTCCAGAGGACCCAAGTTCCATTCCCACCACCAACACCACAGCTCACACCTATCTTTAACTCCAATTCCAGGGTATACACGGCTTTCTTCTAGACTGTGTGGACACTGCATAGGCATGCATGCAAATGCCCATATTCATTAAACAAATTCTTAACAATTAAATAAAAGAGCCTAACCAACACATAAGGTTTAGTTTTATAACCTATTGCCCACTGGACTGACTGAGTATGAAGAGGTTGAGGTGGGGTGGGACATTGAACCTACAGAACATAGAACTTCTTTAGTTATGGTCATCCAAAAGAAACAAGAACTCCTAGAATTATAATTCTTAGGGTCTTCTAGAATAACTTCTTGATAAACTAACACTCTTTTTCTTCTTGGGACTTTGTTATCGAACTGCATAATCTGTTTTAAAGGGTGGGGATTAGCCACTGTTGCTAAGAGCTGTCAGCTCTGAGCCAAGCCTTCATAATTCCTTACAAAATTATTCATATTTTTTTCAAAAGAAAAGGCGATGAGAAATGAGACAATATATTAGAGGAAATCAAATAAATTTACAATAAAAGATCATTAGGAAATGAAATCTTGTCAGCCTAGATAAATGGGCCTGATTATTACATTTAAGTCAAACTAAATTACTGTCCATGTATCTATTAAAGCATTTATAAGTGTCGAAAATGGAGATGTTAGGATACCAACTGTAGGTGTAAAATCAAAGTGATTTTGATGGGTTTAAGCAGTCTTCTACTGTGAAGGAAAAGGAATTTTAAAAAACAAAGGAAAATGTGGAATTCCTTTTCCTGAACAGTTTGGATGGTGAAAATTAGGAACATTTGTGTAATTAGACATTGGCAACCAGATGACTTTAGCTTCAAATAACCAATTATGACATTCTAAAGGTTGGTGGCATCTTATATTCCTTTCTCAAAGAGTTAGGAAGAAACTATTGAGATAAAAATCAGTTTGTATAGGTGAAGGCAATGTTTCCCGCTGCCCTTCCCTGCTTCTCTCTTTCCTCCTATTTCCTCATTCCCAACTTGTGCTACATAAAAATTAAAAAAGGGCCCTAAGTGAAACCCAGTGGTAGACAGCTTGCCTCACACCCAAAAGGTCCTGGACCTAGTCCCAGACATGCAATTGACTTGATTCTATAAGGTCAAACTCTATGATCAACATTTCCCTCCTAACCAGGTGGTGATGGCACATGCCTTTAATCCCAGCACTTGGGAGGCAGAGGCAGGTGAATCTCTGAGTTCAAGCCCAGCCTGGTCTACAGAGTGAGTTCCAGGACAGCCAGGGGTACATAGAGAAATTTTGTCGAAAGAAAGAAAGAAAGAAAGAAAGGGAGGAAGGAAGAAAGGGAGGGAGGAAGAAAGGGAGGGAGGAAGAAAGGGAGGGAGGAAGAAAAGAAAAGAAAAGAAAAGAAAAGAAAAGAAAAGAAAAGAAAAGAAAAGAAAAAGTTGCTCCCATAGAAAGGGAAGATAAAATGGGTTTCTCGTGCAATGAGATATTTAATATTTATTTCATATAATATAAAATTATATCTAATGGGAAAAATATTTACCATTTCAAGTTAAAGAAGTTTTCAAAAACAGTATATCCAACTTTATGCAGTTAAAGACGGAAAATGTGACTCCACCACTAATAGACTCTGCTGAGTAATATGCTGCGGAAGACTGCAAATGGTGCCTTCTCTAGTAAAATGAGAGAGAGAGAGAGAGAGAGAGAGAGAGCGCACTCACTCTCTCCCTATGGGTGCTGGAATGTGGGGTACAAGTGCTGGACCTGTGACAACCATCTTGTCGACATCAGAGTCAGAACCCAGCACAGCATCAGGAAAGAAGGAGTCTAGGTTTTAAATAGCATCACAGAACCACACAATCAACCCCACAACAACCACTGCAGAAGTCTGGAGAGTTAACTGTGTTTCCCCGGGTTTTCTAGGCAAAACTGAGTGAGTTTCCAAGACCATCTTATACTTTATTGATGCCTTCACAAGTACACAGACCCCCTTCCAATTCACATACAGCTAGCTGCACACCAATTACAAACACATGCTTCTCAATTAATCTGGGAGTATGCAGAAATACCGAAGGGACACTGAGTGCTTTCTTTGTGGGAAAAGATGCACGATGTTGTCCTAGGGATGAAGGGTCGCCGTCTAGAAAAATCCCTGAGGTGAGGGAGCTTACACTAACCCTAGTCTTTATCCAAGCCACCTTGTCATCCTTCTTGCTATTGGAAGCTAGATAAGTCTTCCATTGATCTTAACTCAGAGTTGCCTTAATAACTGTATTGTTCAACCAAAGAGTGCACATGGAGGGATCCATGGCTCCAGATATATATGTAGCAGAGGATGGCCTTGTCTGGCATCAGTGGGAGGGGAGGCCCTTGGTCCTGGGAAAGCTTGATGCCCCAGGGTAGGGGAATGCCAGGGTGGTGAGGTGGGAATATGTGGACGGGTGGGTAGAGAACACTCTCCTAGAAGCAGGAGATGGGAATGGGGTTTAGGGAGGGAAAACCAGGAAAGAGGATAGCATTTGAAATGTAAATAAATAAAATATCCAATTAAAAAAATACAAAAAAAAACAAAACCTTGTATTGTTCTGTTTTTTTAAATAGTCTGCTTGGTGAAGGTCAATGAAATAGGAGAGGGACAAGAGAGACTGTTGAGGGTTGAATGCCATTGAGACACACCATATACATACATGGAAATGTCTAAATGAAGCCCATTATCAAGTACGATTAATGTCTTTTATGGAAATACATAATAAAATATTTCTAAAGTCCACATGAAACTGAGTGATGGTAACCAAGACCATGGGACAGCTTTTCGCTCAGCGTTTTGTTTCTCGAAGTTCCTATAGTGACAAAGTTTAAGTAGCAGACCCTTCTGGGTATACCTACTATGGGAAGATTCTCGCTTCTGGCTCACAGTGGGCTCCGGGGCTCCTTGGCGAGCCTTGTGTGTGATATTATCCTAAGCACTGCCAAATTTCCACCCCACCCCTCACACCAGTAGTTGCTTTTTTACTAGTAATAAAGGGTTGGGAGTGGACACAGCTCATGTTAGGTCTCCCTGTTTCAAAATTGCCTTGGCAGTCCCTGTCATTAATCATCCTTTCTCTTTGGGCCCTGACCTTCCAATGGGCCCTCTCTCTCCCCCAGAGCACTCCAACTCCCCACTGAGCTCCACCCGGTCCCCTCAGGCCCCCATCTCCTGGGAAACCCAAGAATCTCCCTCACCTATTGAACACAATAAATAAACACTCTCTTTGTTTCATCCTCCTCCCGTTGAATGGAGGGAACCATTTTCCTAAACCAAAGTTATATTCTTAAGTGAAAACTTTACGTTCGTTCGCTAAGATGAACTGGGACGATCCGTTCTTGGATTTCATCAGCAACTTTCCTTTGCGGTATCGCACTCAATGCAACAACAGGGTGTTAAGATGAGCCAGTGCCTACCTCAGGGTCCAGTGAGACTCGATGGCCAAAGTGACATACCAAATTGAGCACCAGACCTCGGAAGTGGGACCCACCGGAAGGGCAGTTGAGAAGCCCTGCCACTTCGCTTCACCCAAGGGTACAGAAGGATTGCAGGCATGAGGGACATGGGGAGCTCATGCAGAAAACCATTGGCGTGCTGCATTCTCTCTTCCCAGTACGGGAAAGGATGGAGGGGGTAGTGGTTCCCCCACGAAGGGTGAGAAAAGAGACAGGGAGAGAGGACGGAGCCCAAGAACCGGGCAGAAGTGGAGCAGCTTCTACAACGGGGCCGCGGAATGTGTCCTGCTACAGGGGCTGAGGGATGCTGCGCTAGTTCAGCCC
This sequence comes from Mus musculus, assembly GCF_000001635.26. NCBI lineage: Eukaryota > Metazoa > Chordata > Mammalia > Rodentia > Muridae > Mus > Mus musculus. The sequence continues at coordinate 67,352,950 of NC_000076.6, read as the reverse complement.
AGTCCTGCGCAGGTCTGTTCTCAGTTGTCAAAAGCTAACAGCATTGCCAAATCCAGGAAGGCTTACCAAGAAGAAGTTAAAAGGAGTTTCCCTGTATCCTGACTGGACATCACTGAGAAACAGACATCTCTTGTTCTTCCGATGCATTTGGGGTGTTCGACAGGACCTGAAACCTTTGAGCGTTGTGACTTTCTAGATGAAATAAGAGGAAGCAAAAATAAAAACAGAGCCTTAACAAAGGAGCCAATTGAGGGAAGGGCTTTAACAGAACGTAAAATGTTTACGTGTGAAATTGTGGATGAGAGAAATTTCCTTTTAAACTGAATCTGTCACTGAAAACATCTTGCCATGTGTTGAGAAGGAGGAATTTGGTGTCAGAGAAGTTAAGGAGGGGGAAATACTATCAAAGTATATTTTACAAATTTGTATACAATTGTAAATGAATACATAAATTTAAAACTAAAAATGTTTTTAAAAAAATTTAAAAAAAAACTTCCCCTGGAGTGAAACTCCAGGTCGATATGAACACATCAGTTAATGTTATCAAATGTGGAAGACGGCATCAATCTCATGGGCTGGGGATGTAGGTCAAAGCATTTGCTTATTGTGCATAAGGCCCTGAGTTCAATACCTAGTACTGAACACAGACAGACAGACACAAAGAGAGAGAGAAAGAAAGAGATGAGATGAGAAGAGAGGGGGCTGGAGAGATGGCTCAGTGGTTAAGAACACCGACTGCTCTTCTGAAGGTCCTGAGTTCAAATCCCAGCAACCACATGGTGGCTCACAACCACCCATAATGAGATCTGACGCCCTCTTTTGGTGCATCTGAAGACAGCTACAGTGTACTCACACATAATAAGAGAGAGAGAGAGAGAGAGAGAGAGAGAGAGAGAGAGAGAGAGAGAGAGAGAAGGGAAGAAGAAAGGAAAGGAGTGGGTGTCTAGATGCAGACAGTTCCACTGTCAATTGCCATCTTGTGTACCCTCAAAAGAAATGACAACTGTGCTCGCACAAAAGCTTTATGAGGGTGTTTGTAACTGGCTTTTTCAGACAAGCAACAACACAACAAGCTATGCCACAGCCATGCTATGGGAATGCTTCCTAACAACTCGAAGGATGCACACACACTCACACACACACACAGAGAGAGAGAGAGAGAGAGAGAGAGAGAGAGAGAGAGAGAGAGAGAGAGAGAGAGAGAGAGAGACTCACACACAAACAGCCTTCCAAAGAACTACACTGAGTGGCACAGCCAGCTCTGAAAGGTACCCACCATGGATGACTCTAATTACTAGAACATTCCCAAGATGACAAGTTATTTAGATGGATCATAGATGCCAGGAGTAAAAGAGGGAGGGGAGAGGGAAGGAAACAGTTTTGACTTTAAAATACCAGAGTGAGGGATTTCTACCTGTTAGAAGGCTCTGAGCTTGCTGGGTCCAGATCAATATCTTTGCTGTATCCTACAAGAACGTATACTGGAGAAAGCTAAGAAGGCATGCAATAGCCCTATGTTTCTTGGAACTGCCCGTGGGCATTAAACTATCTGAAAGCAAAAGCCTCCATTTTTATAGAACGTATGCAATCTATGATTCTACTTAGAGCAGTTTTAGGAACATACATTTAACCTATTGTGTTATAAATTCCATCTGTAAATGCTGCTAGGAATTGGGGTAAAACATTGACATTCAGACGTTCAAGAAAAATAAGTAAACCTTACTAAGAACAGTGAACTTTGTGGCACTGAATCTGCCCTCCACTCCTCCTCACTCGCCAGCTAAGCAGTAGCTTGGATAAGTGCCAGCCCACCCTCCTGCTGACAAGCATGACAAGAGACCTCCCTTGCAAAGAGCAACCTGTGTCTCATCTACCCAGTGGCTGGTTGAAAACCCACTCAAAAAGCTTGCTTCTGTTTTCCCAGCTAGGAACTAAAGCTATTGCACAAGTGTTCTGTAAGTGGCACCACTGTCCTCAAGAAATGGAAGAGAGGGGGGCTGGAGAGATGGTTCAGCAGTTAAGAGCACTGGCTGCCCTTCCGAAGGTCCTGAGTTCAAATCCCAGCAACCACATGGTGACTCACAACCATCCGTAGTGAGATCTGATGCCCTCTTCTGAGGTATCTGAAGACAGCTACAGTGTACTTTAAATAAATAAATAAATAAATAAATAAATAAATAAATAAATAAATAAATCTAAGGAGAAGAAGAAGAAGAGGAGGAGGAGGAGGAGGAAGAGGAGGAGGAGAAATTAGCATATTCCCAGAGACACAGGGGCGTTAGTTAAAGCCCCTTGACCCACAGATGGAGTTTATCAATGAGGTGCACTTACTTCCCAGTCCCTCCCAGGTCCACCCTTCCCATCCCTGCATCCTCCCCTGCAACAAAAAGAGAAAAAGAAAAAGAAAAAAAAACCCACTAAGTTCAATGTATTGGAGCATGTTTAACTCCCAGTGGCCAGCCTCTTAAAGACAACTGAGTTCTTCAACTGAGTTCTTCCCTTCCCACCTTCCCATCCTCCTAACCCCCACCACAATCTAAGTACACCTATACATTTCTAAGCACAGGTTTCGCTGTATCCTGTAAGGATGGATATAGCTGCAGGGTAGGTCTTTTTCTCTTTTTATTGCAGGGGAGGGTGCAGGGATGGGAGGGTGGACCTGGGAGGGACTGGGAAGTAAGTGCATTGTATGAAATTCCCAAATAGTTAATAAAAATATTATTTGGGGGGGGGGGAGAAAGAAATGTATGGCTGTAAATGCCTACAATTAAAAATAAGAAAGCATTCAAATAAATAACCTAAGTTTGTATTGTTCTTTTGGAGACAGGGTCTCACTATATAGCCATGGCTGGTGTGGATCTTATTGAGTAAAACAGGTTTACCTTGAACTTTTAGGGGTCTTCCTGCATCTGCCTCCAGAGTGCTGGAATTGAAGGTGTGAACCACCAATCAGTCAATAATCCAAATTTTAATCTTAAAAAAAAAGGAAATAAAATGAAATAGATCAAAAGCAAGAAGAAAATAATAAAGGGTATAGCAAAGATAAAATAGAGATTTCAAAACAGTAAAGAAATTGACACAGTCCAAAGATTTTTTTAAAAAATGAAAAATATTAACTAGTGATCAACCAAAACAGAGAAAATTCTCCAATTACTAAAATCAGGATGGAAAAATCAAGACTTAGTCACCACATTATAGAAATAAAAATGACCATAAAGAAATAAACAGCTACTTACCAATAAATCAGATAATTTAGACAATATGGGAAACTTCTTAGAAACACTCAAAACAGACAGTGGAAGAAACAGACTTCCTGAATAAAGGTGAACTAAAACAATATCTTGCTAAGAGAAAGGGAGTGAGCTCCACCCCTGGGTACCCCGCCCCCAAGCCTGGCACTCAAGTCTCTGCCAAATTAGGCGCAACATCTCCCACTGAGGCCAGACAAGGCAGCCCTGTTGGGAACCGGACTCCCATAGTCAGGCAACAGCTTTGGCGAGAGCTGAGAGCCTCGGCGCCAGTTGTTAGGAGACCCACATGAAGACTGAGCTGCACAGCTGTTACCTACAAGCCAGAGGCCTTGTTCCTGCTTGTATCTGCTCTTTGGTTGGTGGCTCAGTCTCTGAGAGCTCCCAGAGGTCCAGGTTAGTTGACCCTAATGGTTTTCCTGTGGAGTCCCTATGCTCTTCAGGGCCTTCAATCCTTCCCCTAACCGCAACTCTTCCATAAGAATCCCCGGCCTCCATCCAATGTTTGGCTCTGGGTATCTACATCTATTACGGTCAGCTGCTAAGTAGAGCCTCTCAGAGAACAGTTATGGGGGGTGGGAGCATTTGGGGTGTAAATAAATAAATAAATAATTTAGCTCTTTCCGCCATCTTGGAGTCTGTAGAAGCCTGCTGGAAACAGGACTTCTAAAAGCAAGTCTGTCTGGAAGGAAGGCTGTGGTGCGAAGTCTTTTTTTTTTTTTTTTTTTTTTTTTTTCTGGCACATGGCTCTTCTTAAGATTGAAGGTGTTTATGCCCAAGATGAAACGGAGTTCTGCTTATGTGATTATGTGTATAAAGAGATGTGCTTATGTGTATAAAGCAAGTGACTCCTGAGGCAAACCAAACAAAACCAGAGCGATCTGGGGAAAAGTAACTCGGCCCAAGCAAACAGTGGTGTGGTTCCAAATTCTGAAGCAACCTTCCTGCAAAGACCATTGGACACAGAATCCGTGTGATGCTGCTCCCATCCCGGATTTAAACTAATGGAGAGTTAAATAAATAAAAGTGGATTTGTAGCTGGGGATGGTGCCTCAGCCTTTAATCCCAGCACTTGGGAGGCAGAGGCAGGCGGATTTCTGAGTTTGAGGCCAGCCTGGTCTACAGAGTGAGTTCCAGGACAGCCAGGGCTACACAGAGAAACCCTGTCTCAGAAAACCAAGAAGAAAAACAAACAAACAAAAAATGGATTTGTACGCTTGTAAAATAAATAAATTTAAATTAAAAATAATAAATATAGATTTTACATCAACAAGTTTAAATTGCCCAACAATGTTACGAAAAACCCTAGTCAGGCTGGAGTGATGGCTCAGAGGTTAAGAGCACGGTCTTCCTATTCCCAGCACCACATAGTGGCTCACAACCATCTGTAGTGGGATCTGGTGCCCTCTTCTGGCCTGCAGGCAAACATGCAGGCAGAATGCTGTATACATAATAAATCTTAGAAAGAAAGAAAGAAAGAAAGAAAGAAAGAAAGAAAGAAAGAAAGAAAGAAAGAAAGAAAGAAAGAAGGGAGGGAGGGAGGGAGGGAGGGAGGGAGGGAGGGAGGGAGGGAGGGAGGGAGGGAGGGAGGGAGGGAGGGAGGGAGGGAAAGAAAGAAAGGAAAGAAATAAAAGACAAAAAGAAAAACCTTAGTCCCAAGGCTTCCTTATTAGTGAAGTCTACCAAAGTTCTTTGAGATGCAAAGGTCTCATTTTGTTGACCAGGCTAGCCTTAAATTTCTGGGCTCAAGAAATCTGTTTGCCTCAGCTTCCAGAGTAGCTGGGACGACATGCAAATGTCACAGGGCACTCCAGTTGGTTGGTTGGTTTGTTGTTTTCTTTTTCTTCTTTTCCTTTTTCCTTTTCCTCGTCCTAAGCATCACATCTGGCCATGTATCACTGGTCCCTACCAAACTTTTAAAGAATTATCAACTCTTGCCAAACAATAAGAAATAGAAGTAGAGGAAAGGATTCCTAATCCATTCTGTGAGGCCAGTATGACCTGGCTCCTAATACCAGAGAGAAATCATAAAAATAGAAAACTATAGGCCTAGGGGCTGGAGAGATGGCTCAGAGGTTGAGAGCACTGACTGCTCTTCCAGAGGTCCTGAATTCAATTCCCAGCAACCACATGGTGGCTCACAACCATCTGTAATGGGATCTGATGCCCTCTTCTGGTGTGTCTGAGGACAGTGACTGTGTACTCATATATATAAAATAAAATAAAATCTTTTTAAGAAAGAAAGGAAGAAAGAAAGAAAGAAAGAAAGAAAGAAAGAAAGAAAGAAAGCTATAGGCTCAAATATCTTAAGATTATAGATGTATAAAATTATAACAAAAACCTTATAAGGTGAATTCAGCAGCACGCTGTCACCCAGAAATGCAAGGATGTTTCAACACAAGAAAAATCAATCCATGAATATAATCAATTAATATAGCATATTAATAATCTCAGGAAACGTAAGAGAGGATAACCTCAGTGGTCAGAGAAAAGCATTCACTGGGATCTAGCGTGTGTTCCTGGGGACGGGGGAGATCTAGTGTGTGTTCCTGGGGACGGGGGAGATCTAGTGTGTGTTCCTGGGGACGGGGGAGATCTAGCGTGTGTTCCTGGGGACGGGGGAGATCTAGTGTGTGTTCCTGGGGGTAGGGAATACAACCTAACCAAGGATAAAGAGCAATAAAGGGAATTTTCTAAGCCAAAAATGTGACTTAGTGAAACCCCACAGCTAATGTCATGCCAAATGATTAAAGACAAAGATGTCCTCTGGAGATTGGGTAAGATAATAATGTCACTAGTAGCATCTTGTATGTTGTACTGGAAACTGGAGATATGTCTCAATGATAGTCTTGGCCTAGAATATGGAAAGCCCTGGGTTCAAGTCCTAGTGCCTCCAAAGAATTTATTTTGGAAATTTTAGCCAAGGATTAGCCAATTAAACAAACAACTAGCATAAGTATTGTAGAGTAAAAGTATCTATATTTGCCGGTGATGTATATTTGTTGAAAAAAATCCCAAAGCAATCAAATGAAACACTCCTAAAGTTAACAAATAATATCAATAAAGCTGAAGAATACAAGATCAAAAAGCAATGTTGTATCTTATAGGTAACAATGAACAAGCTAAATATGAAATTCGTGAAACTATTTCCTCTACAATAGAATCCAAAAGAATGATTCCTTAGGAAAGAGTTTGACTTAAACATTGAACAAATGCAAGACTTCTTCTTCACTGGGCTCTCTAGAATATCATGAAAAGAAATTTAAAATATAAGTGAAGGCACAAAAACTCTTTAAAACAACCTACAAATCTGATGCAGTTCCCAGTGCAGTTCAGCAGTGTCGCTGTCTTTGCACAAGTACAAACACGTTGATCATAAAACCTGTGTAAAGAAGCAAGGATCTCCAGTGGAGAAACAGCCCTGGGAAAAGAATAGCAAAATTGTCAGTCGCACATTCCCAGTGTCAACGCACACTGCAGATGTGCAGGAGGGGGAACAGCATCATGGACCATTCTAGGACGGGCACTTAGCTCACTCACTCTTGTGTAACTGACACTCCAGGAAAAATTAGATTTATCTCTGTACTCACCTAACAGCCAGGCAGACAAAGGTCAAGGTAGGCAGGGCGTTCCCTTCAATAATGGATGTTGCATTTATACCTTACCTTACCATATACAAAATTAACTTACAATGTGCTATAGAATCAAATGTAAGAGCCAAAACACAGGGGGGAAATTCACAGTGTAAATCTGTGTAGATTAAGAGCAATGTCTTAAATATTGCATAGGCACACACATGCACACAAACACACACACACACACACAGAAAGACAGAGAGAGGCAGACAGAAAAACAGAGAGACAGAGAGATTCCTGATTTCGTCATATTTTAAAATTGTGTGTCAAAAAGACATCACCAAGAAAGTAAAAGAGACAATTTACAGGAGCATTTGTAAGCCACCTATGTGACAAGGGTCTGGCACACAGTGTAAGTGCTGCAGCTCCGCGGGGAGATGTAGCCTGGTTGTTGGAAGCCAGGGAATACCACAAAGTCACACTGCACAACAAATCCCTACAAGAGCTTTACTGGGAAAGACACAAGAGGGTGGCTGCCTATGCTTTGTCTTGAAGCGGGAGATAACTGAGTGGGAGGGGCTTATATAGGGTTTCTTGGGAGGGAGGAGTGTTCCAGGGTGAGGGTTGGTGAGATTTTTGTGCTCAAATGATTGGTGGGGTTTGGTAGGTTTTTAAACCCAGAAGTGGGCTCAGACTCTATACACAGACCATATAGACAACTCCGAGAATTCAATAACAAAAGAAAGGCTAAATGAAATCCAAAGAACAGATTTTCTGAATCCATCTTCTGTTGCCATAAGTGGAAATCATGGTCTGGGTGATTAATTTATGAAGAATAAAGGTTAAGTAGTTTGTGATGATGGGGTGGGTGACAGGGTTGCACATGGTGAAGGTCCCCTTACAGTAAGAACTCTGCAGATACTGGAGGCATGATATCATCATGCACAAGAAGGGTCCATGCAAGCTATGGAGCCCAACTGGCTTTCATAACAGCTCTGCTCTAGAGGTAATCTATCAGCTCACTACTCCATGAATAAATCCATCCACTCCTGAGTCCTTATGGCCTGATCTCCTCAAAAAGGGTTCTGTCTTCCTTCCCAACGGGGATTAAATTTTATCATGAGTTCTGGTAAGAATGATCAAACCTCAGGAGACTGGGCTAGGCATTCCTCCAAGGAAGAGATACAAATGGCCACAGGGCACATGAGAAGGTATTCAATGGCATTAGTCATTAGGGAAACACAGCTGAAAACCACAGGGAGATGCTACTCCACACCCACCAGGAAGGCTGTAATTCCAAACACAGCACAACGAAGCTAATACTGGTTCCAAATGGAGAAGCTGAGACTCTTGTCCGTTGCAGAGAGAATATAATGTAGTTCAGTTAGTATGCAATTACTATCCGACCCAGCAATTCTGTCTCAACTGAAATAGATGCCCAGGGTTAATGGCAACATTAGTCACACTAACCTAGAGGCAGAAAATACTCCAAAGGTCCACTGGAGTGGATGACCAGAGAAGCAAGTGAGGTACGCCTATATAATGGAATATTATTTGGCTATGAAAAAGAAATGGGGAGCTGGGCCTGGAAAGATGGTTCACTGGGTAAAGGTACTTGTTCTGACAAACCTGAAAGCAATCCCTAGACTCACAAAGGTAGAAAGAGGAAACTAACTCCACAAAGTGGTCCTCTGACCTCCACACATGCAGTGTGTGCCCATATACACATTGTGCATAGAAACAATTATAATAGTAATAAAATTTTTTAAGGAAATGAAGAGCATGCTAAACATAACTGAAACTTGAAAAGTGAGTGGCAGGACCAGAGCAAAAAGACAAGTACTACACATCTCTACTTAAATTAAATGTTTGGAATGGGCATGTTACCATGGCGACACGGAGGGAACTGTGATTCTTCTGGGGAAGAGGAAAACCAAATTCAAAGTGATGTTCACAGACACAAGATTTCCTTTGGGGAAAATGGAAATTGTTTGTAATCATGGTTATTGGTCCCACAGTCTTGGTAAGATACTAAAGAGCATTTGGACATTTTCAAAAAAGGAATTTTCTGTTATATGAATTATGTCTCTGTTTTAAAACAATTCAGGCGGGCAGTGGTGGCGCACTTATTTAATCCCAGCACTCAGGAGGCAGAGGCAGGTGGATCTCTATGAATCTGAGGCTAGCCTGGTCTACAGAGTGTGTTCCAGGACAGTCAGGGCTACACAGAGAAACACTGTCTCAAAAATAAAAATAATAGTATTATTATAATGATATATTATAATAATAATAATTTCAAAAGTGACACGTGGGGACGCTTGTCATGGCGCTCAGGAGAAGAGGCAGGAGGATCGTGAAGGAACAAAGCCAACCTGGATTAATTATCGAGGCACTGTTTCAAACAACAACAAAACAAAGCAAAAACAAGGACAGTCTTCACTCATTACTGTTTCCGTAGTCAAACTTTTGTAAACTCTGTATAAATAACAAAAATAACAGCAATGACTCGTCAATGCTTAAGTTCCAGTCCGGGACATCGTCTTTCTTTCTAGACTTTCTTCCTCCACGTATTAAGATCGTGTATGGCTCATACTAGGGGATGTAGAAAAGACGTGTTCGATATTTCTATGTCTTTGAATGTCTGAATCCCCACTCTTTGCTCAGGTCTTAAGTGTTGTTTTGATATCAAGTTTTCCAGCGAACCCAGTTCCACGGATAACTCACCGTGGTGAAATGGATGAACATCTTCCCGTCCCGTGGTCCTCCTCGGGAGCAAGGCAGGCTTCCCACACCAATCCCCCAGGAATAGACACAACCTGCCCCGAGGGAGTACCCACACTGTGATCCCACAGTTGCAACCCCCACCTCTAATTTGTTCTTCGACAAGTCTGCTCATGTCTACTATGGATTTGTGTATTCCCACTCCGCCCTATTTCCTATATCCGCCCCACCCTAGTCAGCCTCACACGTTCCGTTCCCACATTCATGTGTTCTTGTTTTGTGACACCCCCACCCCATCCCTCCCTAAGTGAGCCCATCAGGACCCAACAGTTTGAAAGATTTATTTGTAAGTATGTGAACGTGAGTGTGTGGGTATGTGGATGTGCGCGCCTGATTGCGGGAACCTGTTAAGCTAGAAGAAAAACATGGATTTCCTAAAGCTGAAGTTACCAGTGGTTGCGAGCCACCTGGCACTCGTGGAACCGAACTCAGGTCCTCTGCAAGAGAACCACTGAGCTATTTACCCATCTCTCCAGCTCCACGCTCTAGTGAATTTAAATATGCATAGCCATAGCTGACTTCTTTCCACACGGGTCAGCTGCCATCATGGCCTAGCCCCTGACCTGATTCTCAGTGCCCACCCCCACCCATCTCAGCCGCTGCAAAGCAGCTTCATTATCTGTGGTATGGTAACTACTTAGAAACCGAATGACATTCAATTAAAATGATATTAGCAGCTCAGGAGTGATTTTGTTTAATTTACTCCTACTCAGATGTAAAAACATTAGCGACTTTTTTAATTGGGCCTCATAATGGCTACCTCCTACTCAAACGCGATGGAATTAAAGACTTTGATGCCTAAATACCGCTTAATTTACTCCAACCCGCCTGTAATGACATTAAAGATGCTTTAGGGTGGATATAGTTTCCAATCAATTTTATTCCAAGGAAATCTGAGCTCGCAGGTACTATTATTAAGCATATAATAAAATCACACAAGAAATATATCTTTACAGTTGGGGATAGGGTTGTTTCCAGCAATATTAAAAAGTAATCATTTTCATTTTAATGCAAGGATATTAAAAAGTAATATCTTAAATACAAGATTTTGTAAAGTTTTCAATTGTTTAAGCAAATATGTGATTCCCAACCTGTTAAAGTGTTCTGTTACATGTAGATCTAAAGCAAATTTTATTCAGTTACAGCATGGGGTTGGATTGTCTTATGTTTGATAGGAAGTTGGATTTTAGGTGTGACTTAGAGGAAAGCAATTTTTCTTGAAATCCTAATGCTAGCAATTTTTAAAAATCTTTTCCTAGATTACACGCAAGGGCATCAGATTTTAACTCTGTTTTTAAACATGGCAGGTTTTGGTCCTTATGTGCTTGGGATAGTTATCCATTAATGAGTTCTCGAGAGGTAGACCCCAAGCCATCATCAATAATAGCATCGAAGGGGCTGGAGAGATGGTTCAGTGGTTAAGAACACTGGTAGCTCATCTAGAGGACCTGGCTTCAATTCCTGGTACCCACATGGCAGCTCACAACCATCTGTATCTCCAGTTCCCAAGAATATGACCCTGTCTTCTAGCTGCTGCATATATGCGATGTCCAAACCTGTCTGCAGCCAAAGAACCCATACACATAAAATAAAATTAAAATTATAGGTCATATTTACAATACTCTACTGTGTCCCAGACAACTCTACATGCTTGGGATGTGTTAACTCATTTACTATTTTTAATTAAGGAATATTAAGAAATCTTCCTCCTTTACAGATGACAACAAAATATGGGTGGGTGGATGGATGGATGGATGGTGGATGGATCAATGGATGGATCGATGGATGGTGTATGGGTGAATGGATTAATAAAATGGACGATAGATGGAAGAATAAATGGGTTATGGATGAATGAATGGATAAGTGGGTAGATGGGTGGATGGATGATGGATAAATGGATGATGGATGGATAAATTGGCAATGGATGCATAGGTAGATGGATGGATGGTGTATAGGTGAATGAATTAATAAAATGGACAATAGATGGATGGATAGATGGGTGGGCTGATGGATTGATTAATGGGTAAATAGATGGATGGATAGTTGAATGGATGGATGGAAGGAGTGCCAGGTGGATAGATAATGATGTAATAGTTCTTTGAGTTGCCTTGAGTTTGGGAAACCCTTGAACCACTTACAAATACAGATTCTAAAATGTGATGAGATGGGAGGCAGAGACGAGAGAATCATCCAGAAACTCACAGGCCAGCTAGCCTGAAATATGCAGTACGGCAGAAATGAAGAGTCTTCTTCACCAAGGTGTGAACTGATTCCCAAAAGCTGTACAAACCTACTCTCTCACAAATAATGATGATAATAATAATAATATTTAATAATAATAATAAACATGGTAATGATTCTTCTTTTTAAAGAAAATTCTTTAGTAGGTAAAAATACAAACAGTGCACGAGCACACCCATAAGTGTATTTACATGTATGTAGTATATTTTAGACGGGGAATATAGCTTCCTTTAGTTGGATATTTCTAAATTTCTAAAGACATTTTCCTTTAAAATAAGCAAACAAACAAACAAACAAACTGGATGTTTTAAAAGATGTTAAGGGGTGTGGGCTGGCAAGATGGGTCCAAGGGTACAAGCACGTGCCTGCTGCCAAGCCTGACAACCTGAGTTTGCTCTATGAATCGCGAGGTGGAAAAAAAAGAACTGACTCCTTAAAGCTGTCCTCAGCCTGCCATGTGCACATCATGGCACGCACATCATACATACACGCACAATGATATCTATTTCTTTAAAATCTCCAATGGGCCTGGAGAGTTGACTCAATCGTTAAGAGCACTTGCTGCTCTTCTTAGGGGACTGGAGTTCAGTTCCCAGCTCCCATATCAAATAGCTTATAACATCATGAAACTCCAGCTCCGAGGGATGCAATATCCTCTTTCAGCTCCTTTGGGAACCCGCACATACATGACATATTCTCACACACACACACGCATAAATAAAAACAAACTCTTACTTTAAATGATCTGTAAAAGATCTAACCCATAATAATAATGATGTGCCTAGATTTCCTCAGAAGTTACCATGTCTGACTGAAGCTCACAGTGTGACCATAAATGCTGACCCTCATAGTGTGCCTACAGGAGTGTGTGTGTGTGTGTGTGTGTGTGTGTGTGTGTGTCTGTGTCTGTGTCTGTGTGTCTGTCTGTCTGTGTGTGTCTGTGTGTGTGTGTCTGTGTGTGGTATGTGTCTGGAACTCAGTGGCAGAGAATTTGCCTAGCATGAGCAACACCCTATTCTGTTTGATTCCCAGCATAGCAAGTGAGGGAGGGGAGAGGGAGGGAAAGAGAGAGGGAGGAAGAGAGGGAGGGAGGGAGGGAGGGAGGGAGGGAGGGAGGGAGGGGAGAAAGGAGATAGGGAGAGAGGGGGGAAGGAAACAAAGAAAGAAAGAAAGAAAGAAAGAAAGAAAGAAAGAAAGAAAGAAAGAAAGAAAGAAAGAAAAGAAGGGATAGACAGATGCTTACTGTTCCTGGGCGTGCAACCTCTGCTGATCGATAGATACCAACACTTGTCAAGGCAGTTACCAAACCGCCCCGAGTTTAAACCCTTGCTCTTCCACCCGGTGAATTGATGTTGCGCAAGGTTTTGTTTCTCTCAGTCTTATTTTCCTTAATCTCCAGGAGAACAATGAAACCTATTGTCTTCCCTAATGCACTACTCGCTTTGTATTTCCTAGCTGGAGAATGTCATTCAACTCCTTCATAACTGTTGGTCCAGACTCCAGGGACTCATCCCAGGGCCTCCTTCTCCTTTCTCTTCCCCCTACGTCCAGTGAATCACTATCACCAGTCTGTCTATTTCATCTCTTAAATAGGACTCAAGCATGTTGGCAGTGGTGTGGTACTTAGGAGTATATCTGAGACATGGCGACTGTCCACACATTCTTGCTGTCAGGGTTTACACAGTCCTGGCTTTTGCCAGAGCTGTTCGGATGCAAGGATGCCAAAGTTTGCTCCCAAGGAGCTTCCTACAAAGGAGAGGGGGGAGGGGAAGGGAGGGGAGAAGAGAAGAGAAGAGAAGAGAAGAGAAGAGAAGAGAAGAGAAGAGAAGAGAAGAGAAGAGAGAGAAAGAGAGGGGGAGGGAGGGGAGGGGAGAAGAGAGGGAGGGAGAAGGAGAAAGGGGGGGAGGAAAGGAAGGGGAGGGGAGGAAAAGAGGAGAAGGGATGAGAAGGGAGAGGGAGGGAAAGAGGAGAAGGGAAGGGGAGGGGAGGGAGAGGGATAAGGGAGAGAGAGAAGGAACGGGAGAGGAGAGGAGGAGGAGAGAAGGGGAGAGGAAGAGGAAAAGAGGGGAAAGCGAGGGAGAAGAGAGAGGGAGGGAGGAGAGAGAGGAAGAGAGAAGAAGAGAGAGGGAGGGAAGAAGAGAGAGGGAGAAAGAAGGAGAGGGAGAGGAGGAGAGAGAGGGAGAGGAAAAGGAAGATGGTGAGATCTTGGGTCACAGCAGGGTGCGGAAGGTCCCTTAGCAGCACAGTTTGAATATGACCATATATGCTGGTTTAAATGGCAGATGTCCCCCACAGTCTCGGGCATTTGAATGCTCTGTGCCCAGTCCTGCTTGGGCAGGTTTTTAGGTACTAAGGGTTTTCTGGAAGGAGAATGTTACTGGGAATAATCTTTCAAGTTTCAAAGACTTCAGGAAATTCATAGAACCTCATTCTCTGCCTCCTGTTGTGGTTTAAGTGAGCTCTCAGCTGCTGCTCCAGCTGCCACGCCTGTCTGCTGCCCCAATTCTGTGCTGTGATGGGCATGGACTCTTATCCCACTAAAACTGTGAGCCCAAAATAAATCTTTCTGTAGGTTGCCTTGGTCATGGTGTCTTATCACATCAACAGAAAAGTAACATACACCATACCTTCAGACAATATCAGTTACCTCCAACGACAGAGAGGGCACCAAATCCAACATTATTTTATCAAATAACAAGACATCCAGATGTAGGCATCCAATCCTGCAGCATCCCTAGTGGGCAAGTCTCTAAGATTGTCCTTACTTCTTGCCTCACTGAGACTTTCGTCCTCATGGTCAAAAAGGAGCTGCAGTATCTCCAAAGACAGCACCCCAGTTGGGGGTTGGGGGTGGAATAAAAATCTCCAAGATTTTTTTTTCTACATCTTGTTGAGATTTTCAAGTGTCCCCATATCTGTCTTTTTTAATAAAATTATAGACTTTGCAGATGTGGTAGTATGTGCCTTCCATCCCAGTACTCTGGAGGCAGAGGCAAGAAAAACAAAAATCACAGGACAGCTCTAGGTAGGACTGTTTCTGATGCTTGCAGTTAAAACAAAACTGAGCTAGCACTTTTCACATCTTTACTTAACGCTTACTGAATTATCAGCCTGCCCCTTGGTTGAGTAAGTACAATCACAATTAAAGGTAACTCTAAATTTTCAATAATTCTATGAAACTATGACATTTCTACCATGTTTGACTTTATGTGTATGGTTGGTTGGGTTTTAAGTGTATGTGTGTGCACTTGCATGAGTTTATGTGTACCATGTGGGTAAAGGAACCCCAGGAGTCAAGAAGACAGATGGTTGTGAGCCATCACGTGGGGGCCGGGAATTGAACCCGGGTCCTTTTCAAGAGCGGCAAATACTCTTAACCACAGAGCCATCTTGCTAGCCCTGCACAGTCACCTTTCAAACACGATTTCTTTCCAGGCCCAGGTTGTCTTTGTACGACCTGGGTCTCTGAAATAAACAGTGAGTTTTTACTTCAGCGTCAGCTAGCAGATACAATAAGAAGGACAGAGGATGCAGAGGAAGCAGTGTAAATGCAAGCGCCCATGACGGTCAGGACAGAAGCTGTGATGGTTAATATTGTCCACTTGATGCCATCTGGAATCACCTAAGTTAGAAGACTTGGGGTATGTCTGTGAACGGTACTCTAGACTAGATTATCTGAAGCGGGGACAATTTAACTGTAGAAAACACTAATCCATAAATTGAGGCCCAGGACTGAATGAAAAGTGAGCCAAGCGCCAGCAGTCTGATTGCAGACACACCCTGGTAATCTGTTCCATCTCCTGCCACCATGATGATTTATGTCCTCACGCTGCAGGCCAAAATAAACCCTTAATTCCTCAGGGAGACACATCACCAATACAGGTGCTCACTGGGAACTGCAGACGTTACAATTGAAAGGAAAGGGTGAGAGGATTCTAAATTTAAAGCCAGCCTGGGCTACATGGTGAGACCCTGTCCAAGAAAAGAAAAACCACCACCAACAACAACAATACCCTAACATTTGGTGTTACAAGTCTGGGAGGCAGGCCTTTAGGGATCAATGAAGTTTAGATGAAGTCATAAGGGTGGAGTTCCATAGTGAGAATGGTGTCCTGTACGAGGACAAAGGAAGTGGGAGTGTAGTTCCATTGGTAGAACGCTTGCCTGGTATGCATGAGGCCCTGAGTTCAATCCCCAGAACTTTATAAATTGGATGTGGTAGTGCGCTTCTGTAATTCTAGTGCTCGGGAGGTAGGAACAGGAGGGTCACAGGTCCAAGGTTCAGCCTCAGCAATATAGCAGATTTGAGACCAGACCTTGGGATGCATGAGCTCTTGTAGAAAGAGAGAGGGCAGGGCACAAAGAGAAAGAAGGGAGAGCAAGAGAAGAAAGGAGAGAGGAAGGAAAAAGATGATAATGTGTGAACAAGAAGAATCGTCACCAGGCAATGAATTTGGTCTTGGACTTCTGATCTCCAGAACTGTGGAAACCAAGGCCTGCTAGATAAGCTGCGTGGTCTCTGGTACCGCCTTCTGTAACCCAAGCCAACCTGGCTTGTGAAGACTGCAAAGGCTCCATGACAGCCACTGCCCTCACCACCGGTGTACACATCTTCCCCAGAGGAAAGTTCACTTTGTCAGAGGAGTTCTTGCTGTCTCCCAAGCCACACTCTGGCACAGACATCCTTACGTCCAGGACTTCAAAAGGACCTTAAGAGGTTTTCAGATGCTGACAATTCCTTAACACCTGTATCGCCTGGCCCAGTGCCAAGCGGCCGGAGGACAATGCGCTCTTCCTTGTGTTTGGTCCGGTAGGACCTATGGCCTCCTCCCCACGCGTTAGCACTAGCTTCGTCTTCAGTAAGCTCTGTGGGGTAAGCAAACAAAGCTTGCGTTTCGTTTCGGGACAGGCTTTTTCCCTTCCTAGAAGAGACCTTGCGACTTAAAGAATCTTCCAGCAGGAAGTTCTCCTGCAGGATATCTTCCTTGAGTCAAGTCTCTCTTTCCATTTGCCTTAAACATCTTTTGAGCTCGGTTATTTATTTGGGGAGCAGGGGGTGCTGGAGGCGACGCTGCAGTATAAAAGAGATTAACAAGTTTGTAGTTCAAAACCAGTTCTGTTTTTGAAAAGTCGGTGACCAGACTCACCCAGAAGATTGCCCAAGGGCCCTTCCGCTCCTTACTCCTCAAAAGCTGAAGCCGCTGCCTTGTAAGGTTTCCCACACAGCCTGACCCCACACAGGCTTTTGCAGAGAGAAAGGAGCTCTATGAGGTACTGGGCCGACCCTCTGAATGTTTGATTGTTCCTGACAAATAAATGTAAGACTATGCTACATCGCAGACTCCAGATTGGTCCTGGTTTGGGTGACAACGTGTTTTATTATGATACTCAATTTCAAGCCAAAAAGTGTAGACTTCGACTACACTGTTTCTAGTGCTTCGTGGACATACACATTTTTGGTTTCCCATATCTATTTTTTTTTATTTAAAATGCTTAAAGATGAAATCATTTAAGGGATTTTGTTACTTATGTTGATAAATTAATTTTCCCCCCGTGTCATACAAAAGCAAGTATATTTTAGAATCTGCCTCAGTGATAAGTTAATGATTTATTTCTCTGTGAATAATGCCGTTTTCCGGTGACAATGATGAAACATTTGCATAGTCGTCATTGGGATAAGAATTCCCTGATAAGTTAGAAGCAGCCGCCTCCGGAAGGGGGCAAGGGGAATCCGGCTTTGCTCCCATTTTTCCAGATTTCCATATGACCCTATAGTAGCTTGGGCTTACAGCCATGCACGAACTTAAAGACCTTCCAGACTTCGTGGTCCTTCTCACCAGCAAGAAACGTGATATAACAGCAGCAATAAATGGAGGGTGGAGTGGGGGAGGGGGGGTTTAAGTCATACACAATGGGGGATGTCAAACTGGAAGTAGGGTTTCCTGACTTCTTAACCCCTGCTATGGTTACCCACTTCACTTGCTTTTCCGACGAGCCAAGCTGTCGTATTGATGTATGCGATAAATGTAATACGTGTATCGAAGGTCTTCAACTTCTGGGAGGGGCCGTGAAAAGTCTTATTTCCATAGCTGTCCCCATTGAAGTTGTGGCAGGTCTGCGGCCCCTGGCCTCCTACTGTGGGTCTTTAAGGTCCTCCCATGCCAGCCTTCCTTTCTTTTCATCTCCGTCCCTTTGGAAAGGGGAAGGCCCCCCATCTTTGAAGACCACACTGGAGCTGTCCTCCAGAGGGCCTCTGGCTCCTCAAGCAGCAGAGTTCAGGAAAGAGCATTTGATCACGGAAGAGCATGTCTCCATGACATCCCATGTCTGCTGCAGGGAAGGTAGTCAGGCTCCTGAGGTAAAGCGATCCAATCTGCCAGCGGGTGTTTTCCAGACTAGTCCACCAGTCATCGTGGAAATGGGTATGACACAAAGTTTGAGGCAAACCATCCGCACAGGGCTGATTATTTTTTAAACAATAGCTAGTTTATCTGGTAGAAATCCATGCTTACTTTCCATCAGCCAGCTGGCTTCTCTCCCTTCCCCTAAGTTCCCTATAGGCAAGAGAGCAAGATAGCAGGTTCATGAGTTCCAGGCTAGCCTGGGCTACATAGTAATACACTAGTGTTTGGTTTTGTTTGTTTGGTTTGGTTTTTTTTTAAGACTCTTTCTTTGACAGTTTCCTTATAAAGTCTGTTGGCCTCACTTGTTACCAGAGTTGCTAGTGACTCTCCTGATTTGAAAGAAGATCAGAGAACAAACTAGAGATTTGGAACTTTGAAACCAGTTAGCTGAGAAAAGAGAGTTGTAAAATGAATATTCTAAAATTGCCTCAAAATTCAGAGAAATGATCAACTTTCTAAAATGGATTATTATTTGAACTATTCCTTTTGAGGAACAAAAGTGTTAAGAATTGTAAGTAATTTAGAGGAGATTTGAACCCAGGGACCATGTGTAGGTTGCATACAAATAGCCTACCATTTCATCCAAGGGACTTATGCATTCTCAGATTTGGGTATGCCCAGGAGAGGAATTATAAAGCCAGTCCTGTGCAGACCCTGAGGTCTGATCGTGTGTGTGTGTGTGTGTGTGTGTGTGTGTGTGTGTGTGTGTGTGTGTGTGTTATCATTGATCTTCAACAAGCTCTGCCAGTCTGTCCATGCAAAGTGGAATCCCCTGTGCAGATCCTGAGGTCTGATCGTGTGTGTGTGTGTGTGTGTGTGTGTGTGTGTGTGTGTGTGTGTGTGTGTGATCTGTGATCATTGATCTTCAACAAGCTCTGCCAGTCTGTCCGTGCAAAGTGGAATCCCCTGTCCAAACACAAAGAGGGAGATTCAAGTTTCTGTTGAAAACAAGATGCTCAGGAGGAAGAGAGGAACTCTGAAAGTCTCGTCTGCTCCTTCACTCAGAGGCAAGAGGCAGGAAACAAATGTTCACGTCAAACTATAAACACTGTACAGGTTTACTTTACTTTAAATGACAATTTTGAATATGTAGAAACTTCTCTGTGGAAATTAACTTCCATGGCAGGAAGTCTGCCCTCCTGCTCCATGATCCTGGCTATGATGGTCATAGCAGGGACCTTGGTGATGGCAATCACATGTGAACCCTGCAGCCAGAACCAGTAACCTCCAGTGTCATGGTTCTGTGTTGAGAGGTCAGAAGAAAATAATCCAGAAGCCACCAAGGGCACAGGAAGCAATGGCAGAGCCACGGAGCGAGTGCCACTGGCACTGGAGTCACTGGGCATGCAGTGTTCTTTCTCAGTACCCTGCTGTGCACCACGATGCATCCCCAGAGAGGCCTGGAGAGAAGTTTTGTGTCCTAAAAGCTATTACGGTTCAGCAGCCAGGCATATCAATATGGCCACACTGGGGTTCTATGAGGGATCTAAACAGTGGGCTCCTATCCATCAAGGAGGCCAAGTTCGGCTGCCAAGTGAGTTCAGGGCAAAGTCAGGTTTTGTTACGAAATGCGTTACAAAAGAAATCTTGTGGGCTCTGGAGAGAGCTCAGGTGATAGGCTTGCCATGCAAGCATGAGAATCTGAGTCTGAGATCCCAATAACCCAAGTCAAAAAAGTTGGGTGTGGTGACTCACACTTGCAATTCCTGGACTAGGGCAGTAGAGATGGGTGGATCTCTGGCCCCAGGTCCCAGGGAGTGGAGATTCTGTCACAAAACAGAAAATAAATAAATAAATAAATAAATAAATAAATGGACAGCTTCTGAGGGATAGCACCTGAGTTTAACACACACATATATACACACACACATTCACACACACTCACACACACACATTCACACACACTCTCACACACACATACATATACACTCATACACACTCATAAACACACATATACACATTCAATCACACAATCATACACACACATATACACACACTCATAAACACACACACATACATACACACATGTATACACATACATACACACACATGCATACACAAACACACATATACACACTCATACACACATACTCATACACACATACTCACACATACACTCATAAACACTTTAAAGAAAAGGAAAGGACTACTTTGGGTGTCCTCAGATTACAATTTCAAGAGAATGGGCATCTTTCCCAACATCTGTCTTCTGTTGCAGATGTTCTTCCAACAGACAGTGCTCACACATTTCCTTTCTTCAAGATTTGCTTTTATAACTTTTAATTATGTATATATGTGCACATGTGTGCACATGAATGTAGATGTCTGGAAAGGCCAGAAGTGCCAGTCCACCCCAGAGCCAGGGTTACAGGTGAGCTTCCCGGAAGGAAGCCCAGGTCTTCTGTAGGAATTCTAATTTCCCACTGTCACTACTGTCACTTCTGTAGGAATTCTAACTTTCCACTGTCACTACTGAGCATCTATTTAGCTCCCACATTTTGTCTTTTTTACTCCGGCTCTTAAACTAATCCTGTTTTAATTACACTAAGGTGTAAATGACTAATACCTAATTCAGATATATTTACATTTCAACAATGATAACTACATTCTCGGGTGGAAGTTAGGCATTAGCTAATAATTAATTTGATCTCAGAATTTGGCAGGAAGTTGTATGCTAATTAAGTGGAGGGAAATTAAGCCTTTCAATTAAATTGAACAATTTTCACCTGACAGGTTGTTCCTTACTCTGCAGCTCTGTTGTTCATTTGTTCTGAGATAGGGTCTCATTCATGTAGCCCAGGCTGGCCTCAAATCTGAGATCCTTGCAGGTAGCCCAGAATAACTTCAAACCCATGATCCTCCCATGTAGCCCAGGATAGCCTAAAACTCAAGCTCCCCCCCCCATAGCCCAGGATGGCTCAAAACCAAGATCCTTGCATGTAGCCCAGGCTAGCCTCAAACTCGATATCCTCCCATGTAGTCCAGGATGGCCTCAAATTCAAGATCCTCCCATGGACCCCAGGATGGCTTCAAACCTAATATCCTCCCTCTTCAGCCTCCTGCATATTAGCTAATAAGACTGGACCACCACACCTGACTTTTGCAATCAATTACTCTGTTCCTCTTCTCCCCTCCCCTTCATCCTCCACTCTCCCCCTTTCCGTCCCCTCCCCAAGATGAAAAAAGTGACTTGCCAGAAGTCATGGAGATGAGAGGCAGTGGAGTTGACTCATTCAGATTTTCACTCCGTTTGTTAGATCCTGTCTTTAAAACACTGTTGGAAACAAGAGTGAATGGGCTGGTGACAGTACTCAGTGGGTAAAGGCGATTGCTGCCAAACCTGACAACCCGAGTTCAATCCCAGGGACCCTTGGTGGACTTGCAGAAGTTATCCTCTGATGCCCACAGGTATACTGTGTGTGCGTGGACCACAGACACAGACACACATGCAGACAAATACACACACATGAATACGTAAAATAGTTTGTTTTCAAAACAGAAGGAAGGAAGAAGTGAAGGGGAAATAAAAGAAGGGAGGGAGGGAAGAGGAAGTGAGAGCCTTTGTTTTCTCGAGGTTAGTGAGACACACGGAAGCTGTGAGTGACAGGCTAAGTCCATGGAAGCTGAGAAGCACACAGAAAACAATGTGTGTATTCTTCACTAGAGTGATCTCGCCTTGTCTGATGACAGCCAACAGGCCGAGTGTGGGCCAAGAGATCAGGCTGTGCCATGCTCCTGGTACTGAGAGATGGCCCAGCCTGTAGAGAGATTGCCTCATAAGCACAGGGACCCAAGTTCAAGCCTCAACCCCCATGTGAAAAGGATGGGTGGTGCACAGGCACAAGGCCAGTACTGGGGAAGTAGAGACAGGATTCCTGAGGCTCGGAGGCCAGCCAGTCAAACCAAATCTGGACCGAAATCAAGGCAGATCAGAGGAGATGACTCAGCAGATGGAGGTGCTTGCCATAAAAGGCTGATGAGCTGAGTTAGACCCCCCAGAACCCATGAAGCAAGCATGGAGATGCAGTGTAGGAAGAATGAGAAGGCTGCCATAACAAGGTAGAAAGACAACTGATTCCCCAAAGGTGCTCTCTGACCTCCACACATATATGTAACACACTTATACACACACATGTACATACATACACACACACATATATACATACACAGACATACACACATATACACACATGCATACATACGTATACACACACATACATACATACACACATATACACATACACATATACACACATATACACATATACATATGCACACATACATACATATATATACACACATACACACATGCATACGCACATATGCACACATTCATATACACACATTCATACATACACACACATATACACACACACACCCCACAATCAAAAAGAACATAAACAAGGTAGATAGCTCAACAAAGTTGAGCTCTGGCCTCTACACACAAACACACACACACACACACACACACACACACACACACACACACTCCATTAGAACCAAAAACAAACCTTCATATTTCTAAAAGTGTTAAAATTCACAGGTTTGTACAATGAAAATGAACTCATTTCACGTTAAAAACAAAACAAAACAAAACAAAACTTTAATTAAACCCAAAACAAGGCAGTCTTTAAGTATCTATCGCCTAATAGTTTCTATCGAGTATTTGAAAGTCAAAGCAAACCCCCCTCTCCCATCCCTGCCGAGAACTCCTATTCCTAAGGCTCCTGCTCCTAAATCGATACCTGAGCTCTAATGACAGAGGAATCTTTACCACCGACCTCCCTTCCCCTGCCGAGCTTCCTTACAAAGGTGTGTGGGAGGCGGAGGGAACACAAAGCCTCCTCCATTGTTATCAGACAGCCGCTCACGGAGAGGCCTGGCCAGAGTTTGCCATAGAGAAAGCTCCACCCACACAGCGCCATTATTCATCCTTCCAGCTTAAGGCTTGTTTTGCACAGATGTGCCCTTCCTGTTTGGCATCCCTAACTGGGGACTGTTGTTCTGCCGAAGTTTTGTCATCTCAGCACTAACTGAGATGTCCAGCCCATTCCTGAACGCCTTTTTGTTAAGCATCAGCATAAAGAGGGGTACGCTTGCCAAAGGTGAGGTAGGCACCCCAGCGAAGCGATACTGCAGCATTCTTCCCTGAGCATCAGAGATGGGGGTGGATGGGGGGACTTTCTAGCATGCAAAGTCAAGCATGCAATAAACCTGTGAGCAACTTCCTAGTGATGATAATAGACGCCACACTTGTGTACACACCGTTTTTCTCTCGAAGTTGTGGCCGTTCTTTTTTAAACAACTCTCCAATTCATTCTTAAAAGAAAATTAACCTTCCTCCCACCCTCGGATTCAGGCATTTGTTTTAGGGAATGTCGTACCTATTGGAGCAAGAGCAAGACAGGAACCCCTGACTTAGACCAAATGATGGGAGGGTACACTCATTAACAGTTATTGAGCGCCTACTGTAGCTAGGCAGTGGGTGTGATGACTGCTCTCAGACTTGAGTTCTTATCTATCGCTTCCGTAGCACTTCAAACTTCTGCATCGGGAAAGTTAAAAGAAAGATGACTTAGGCAACTTTCAGGCTGCGGACTCAGTGCTTCCCAGAGACCGTTGAAAGGCAGAGGGACAACAACAGGATTGCAAGGTTCACAGTGTTTATATGTGTGTATGAGAGAGAGACAGACAGACAGAGAGACAGAGACAGAAAGAGATAGAGAGAGAGAGACAGACAGAGAGAGGGAGGAAGGGAGAGGGAAAGAAGAAGCACAGAGAGAGACACAGAGAGAGAGTTTACTCCTCCATAAAATAATAAAATTTGAGTAGCTGAGAAGCCGGCAAATTAGCATACCTCGTTACAGTTTTTGATGCATGGTCACATTTATAAGTGACTTTCCCTTAGTTTACAGATCCTTCTCTGTTACTGTCATAAAGATTGCTGGAATAATCACACTCCTCCTCCCCATACGGAATCCCATTAACAGTTTGGCTGCTGCCATTACGGCTCCTGTTTCATCCATCATGAGAAGTGTTTGCAACTGAGGAAGAAGCTAACACTATTAGCCCTGGAACCTCCCACCGCCTCCCCCCAGCCCCAAACCCAATTAAACCCCAAGACACATACAAAAAGATGCCTGCCTCCTATTTACATAACACAATGACAGAATGATAAATCAACGGGAATCGTGAGTGCTTCAACAAGCCACTGAAATGATGCTGGACCCCTCCACAAGGCTGGACCTATCCACAGGCTGGACCCCTTCACAGGCTGGACCTCTCCATAGGCTGGACCCCTCCACAGGCTAGACCCCTCCGTAGGCTGGACCTTGTCCACAGGCTGGACCTCTCCACAGGCTGGACCTCTCCACAGGCTGGACCACTCCACAAGCTGGACCCAGCCACCAACGAACAGCACCGATTTCCAACTGGGATCCACTTCCCACCCTGAGGACAGAGTCAAGCCCTCAGCAGCAGAGGCCAGGTCTGGCTAGTCTCCCCTTCTGCAGATGGATACCACTTTCCTTCCTTCCTAGATCGGGTACCCCCTGCTTCTAAAACAATCTCACCAAGAAGATCCCCTTCCCAATACCCTGAGAGCCAACTTGTTGGTTTCCCTAGGGCCATTTTTTTTAATATGAAGGAAACATTAATTAAATAGTTTCTGGGTATGTTACTTCAAATCCTGATAGTGGAGCTGATTACACACACACACACACACACACACACACACACACACACACACACCTTTCAGTTCAAATTTCCATTTAAATAATACTTTCCAAAGAAAGGCAAGGTGAACCTTGTGTTTGAGTTTATTTTTAAGACAGGGTCTTGGTACCTAACACTAGCTGCTTTATAAACCGTGGCAATGCTCCTGCCTCAGATTCCTAAGTGCCAGGCTTATAGCATCTATCACTCCCAGCTTTCAATGTCATCATTAACCCCTTGTGGGAAGCATTTCCCCACTAACAGAGGACTTAGCTATGAAGTGCACTCGCAGGCTCGGCTCCCTACCTCTGCCTATGTTTTCTCTGCTTGAACATTTGAAATTGTTAAGTTAATTCTGGGGATCGCTTTATGAATGACGCATCTACGGGGCAATGTCTCTACAGTGGTCATAGAATGTACATTTATGTCATCCCTACCCACCACCACCCACCCACCCTAATAAGGGTCCTCTGTTACCAAACCCTTCTAAGTAGTTTGAATACATGCTTATAATACCAGCCATTCAGAAGTGGAGACAGCAAGATTTCAAGTTCAAGACCAGCCTCGGTTACAGAGTGAGTCCTGGACTAGGCAAGCCTACCTAGGGAGACTGTCTCAGCACCAAACACAAAACCCAAGCAGACTGAATGCAGCTACTTTGGTCCTGAGCTTCAAATGAAGTCCTCTCAGCAGGCAGCACCCAGGAGGAAAGAAAAAAAAAAGCTTTGTATCACCCCTTTTCAGTGCATACTCCTAGAACATTCTCTATCAAGCCTTGGAGCTTGCACTTCACTCTAAGTACCTCCACAGTGGGTGTCTGACCTGGAGCCATCTTCACACCCAAGGCTCTTTATTTGAGAAATCGGCTCCGGAGGGTTCTTCCTAGCCACTTAGAAAGCCTTTTCTGCGCCCCACACCACTTTTCAGGCTCCTTTCCGGAGAGCTCACTCCTGCTAACACTTGTCTGTACTTCTGCCCGTTGGTGGCTTTCAGTGTATAGGGACCAGGAACATGTGACTGAATCCTGTACCCCAGGCCCCCAGAACATGCACCTGTCACGAGTCAAGATCAATTCAAGGCAAAGCGACGTCCAGATTCACGAATGATGAACATCTCTATACAGCCTAAGAGACGAGCGATAATTGTGCTTAGATAATCAATGTTCCTCCATCAAACCACAATTAAACTGTCTCGAGTTGAATGTATTATTCTGCTCAATTGCTTCCCCAAATGCACACCCTCTTCAACTCTTCTGACAACCAGAAACCAATAGGTGGCTGAACGCCCGATTGGTCCCTCCTGAGTTAGCTGATTAAAACAGCAATAGTTGAAAGAACAAGATGACCAATTCCCTGTTTTAATAGCACAAAGGGGGATACTTAAACGTGAAAGCCTGTGTTGAACATCAATTATACATTGTCACGCTGGTTGTCTGTGGCATGGAAGTTGAAGATGATACAAATACGATGTGCTGTTTAAATTAGTATATTACTCCACCTTATGTTAACTGTACACGGTTTCCCCCACGACTAACTGATTAAATAACATAGCTAACGTTTTAACACGCATCATTATTTGAAAAAAAAAATTAGCACAAACCATGAATCACTCTGTCACCTTGTGTTTCAATAGGATAATGTATATCTTTCATGGTTATTAATATTTATTGTCTTTTGGTAAATTAAAAAATCAAGCTTAACCAAGGTTAAAAATATCTGATGATACATAGATGATTATAGAAGTAATATGTATTAATGAGTTTTTGTAGGACTGACTCTTAGTTTTAGTTAATCACTCGAAGAGTTATGTCAAACATACATCAAGATCCCAGCTCCTTTTTCATCCAACCTTCCGGTATTTCATTTATGATCGTTACCTGATTAATGGATGTAATAATATATGGCATCGTATGATATGTTCGCATTAAGTTTTAATCAAATACTACTAAATTCAGAAAACATTAAGTAAATCATGACGGATGAGGCAATATTGCCTGCCTGTCATATTGATGGCGCTGAAACTTCGGGATGAAGAGTAACTGATAGAGCCCAAGAAGTGAATTTTATGAGGAGATCTAAGTATCTCAACGTCCACGGCTGTGGTGGGGGTTTTGGGGGTCTTTTTGTTTGTTTGTTTGTTTGTTTGTTTTCATTGCTTTGCAGCCACCAGGAGCAGAGATCTACCAAGTGGAACCCTCCCATCTCAAAAGCTGGCGAGAGTCCGTGGTTCATCCGTGAGGTTGCCTCTTTCCATGCTTCTCAGCTGAAAGTTCTTGGAATTACTCCACTTGTGTGAAGCTGCTACAGTACAAGTCCTCGGAGAAGCAAAAGAAGCTAGGCACCACGGTGGCCACCGGGAGGCAGAGAGATGATTTAACGGGCAGAGTTTCCAATGCGCACAACAAACGAACGGAAAAGCTCTCGGGATCTGTTGCACAACCGTGTGAGGGCACCGCTAAATTTTAACAGCAGAGGCCTCAGCCTTGGAGGTGGAATGGGATCCTACTTGAATTTACAAAACTGTGAAGCCACCTTGAGCTGTTTCACATTACACTTGATGGGCACAGTAAGGCAGGAGGCAGGAGGGTGCTCACTTAGCCTTGTAACAATCAGCAGGCATCCTTACTCTGGGCGGGTGTTGCCTAGGAAGAGACGCATTATCTGGTGGATGGGAAAATGTGGTGTTGACGTCCAAAAGCTGTGTTCCTCTTACTTGTCTTCCTTATGCCTCCTCTTCTTTAGTTTCCTAGACTTCCCAGGGGAAGTCTTGCTACCAAACATACCTACATATCTCCGTGCTACCAAATAGGACCACACAACCCACACAGACCCCTCTGGGTCTCTGGCAATAAGAAGCCACTCGTCTTGGTAGGAGATCTCTGGCAAGCTCTTAGGGAGGTGGTCAGGTCATGAGGTTGGATCTGTGAGTCACTCCTGGAAGGGAGAAGTCTTCTAGAGGCCGCTCAACCCACAGCAGGCTTTGTGCAGGTGAGAAGTAAGCTATTGTGTGATAAGCCAGGGGACTTGCTAGGTTTCTGTCACTCCATGATTGCCCACCTGGCTTGCCTAACAGCAACTGACTGGTGGTTGGCTGGGATTCAGTAATGGTGCTGGCAGCAACACTGGCCTATAAGATATCTGCCCCCCACACGCACACACACACACACACACTGGCTTCAAACCCATTATATATTCAAGGATGAATTGAGCTTGAGCTCCTGACCCTCCAGCCTTTATCTTCTGAGTCCTGGGATTTTGGTAGAAAAAAAAAAAAACTGTAATAACCAGTTCATTCTTACTCTCCTCGAATGCCCAGGTAATGTTCTCAACCAAGCGCACGCATCATCCTCCAAGGCCAAGATGCTCTACAGCAGACCCTTTCTTTTTCCTCCCTGCCCCGACTCTCTGTGTGTGTATGTATGTGTAGGTAGGTGTGTATGTGTGTATGCATGTGTGTATGTATGTGTGTACGGGTGTGTGTTGTGTCTGTGTTTGTATGTATGTGTTTGTATGTATGTGTGTGTGCATGTATGTGTTTGTGTATGTGGTATGTGTGTGTATGTATGTATGTATATGTGTAAATACATGTATGTGTAAATACATGTGTGTATGTGTATCTATTGTGTATGGTATGTCTGTGTGCATGTATGTGTTTGTGTATGTGGTATGTGTGTATATGTGTATGTATATGTGTAAATACATGTGTGTATGTCTGTGTGTGTGTCTGTGAGTGTGTGTGCATGTATGTGAGTGTGTTTGTGTGTGTGTATGTACGTGTGTCTGGTGTGTATGTCTGTATGTGAGTGTATGTGTATGTATGTGTATATATATGTATGTGTGTATGTGCATCTGTATGTGTGTGTGATGTGTGTATGTGTGTGTGCACATGTGTGTGTCTCTGTGTGTCTGTGTGTCTCTGTGTGCATGTGTGTGTGCCTGAGGTTGATGTCAGAAACCTTCCTCCATTGCTCTTCTAACCTTACTCTTTGAGAAAGGGTCTCTCAGTCAAACTTAGAGCTTATGGAATCACAGGCCAGAATTATGAGAGAGCCACCACATTATGACCTTTACACAGGCTCTGAGGATCTAAACTCTGGCCCTCCTGCTTAAACAGCGAGCACTCTAACCACTGAGAAATCTCTCCAGCCCTTCACTCCAGATCTCCTTAAACTTAATGCTCAACAGAACCTTAGGCATTTCATAAGTGATGTTTTTCTTAAAAGAGGGTTAATATTTATTGGGAAACATATCAGGATCCTGATCCTTAGAGCAATGCTAAAAGAAACATTGATGTTTTAAAATGAGGGCTGGAGAGATGGCTCAGAGGTTATGGGCACTGACTGTTCTTCCAGAGGTCCTGAGTTCAATTCCCAGCAACCACATGGTGGCTCACAACCATCTATAACAAAATCTGGTGCCCTCTTCTGGTGTGCCAGCATGTGTGCATGTAGAGTACTGTACACTAAGTAAATAAATCTTTAAAAATAAAATAAAACAAAATACTCATTTTGGAAATCAGCAAATATCAGACACACTAGCCTACGAGTGTGTATGGCAAGTATGGAGGGTTGCAGTAAGAAAAACTTAGCACATAGAGAGGTCTTCCGTCAGGACAGGAACCCTCTACGGAGCTCGTACCGATTTTGCAAAGTTGGGTCCTCCCTCCCTGCAGCCCTGGGGCAGGTCTTCAGGCCCCTGTTTATCCACACCATGAAGCTGGGTGGGCACACTGTACCTGCCCAGGGCTGCCCCAAGGAACCAAGCAGCTCCTAGGGAGACTCCAGAGGTTACCGGATGGAACTGGGTCTATCGATCCACCTCAACCTCTCTCTTTTCTTCTTAGATTCCCCGATCACACCATCGTGAGGTAGCCTGGCTGTTTGGTTGATCCCATAAGGGCAACTTTTTTTGGCTCCCAGGAGGAAGAGGTGGAGGCCCAGACCCCCTGGGCAAGGGCTGAGCCTCGCCTGCCCAGACACTGCTTCGATGTTTAGCCTGGCCCCCTGCCAGGGTTTCGGGTACAGTCTGAACACCTGTGTTCTCTGGTGAGACATGGTAGAAATGCAGAGATAGGTAGATTGATCTCCTCCCACATATTTAGGTGCTTAGCGCAAACTGAAGTATGTGAGCGACTTGCCCTGGTCAGACCTCCAAAGGTTGCCTCAACGTCGTTCAGCTGCGTTTAGGTAAAGGCCTTGTCTCATCGTTTCCCCCCAACCTCTGCCTTAGTTGGACCCATGAGATGTCACAATGCATGCCAGCGATTGTCTTCTGTGAGAAGGAGGTGCAGCTCCCTCACCGTCCGTCCATATGGCCTCTTCCCTTAGCATGAGTTCATCCGCTGGCACTGGCTGAGGCTCAGCTCTGTCTCCCCTCTGCTAAGGCCAACTCCAGGGCTCTTCATTCGCTAGGCTTTTGCCAGCAGTCAGCAACAACAAAGACAAAGCTGAGGAAGAAAGACATTTGGAGAATACGGCGTTGCTATCCATAGTCCATAGCATGGAAGACTGAGTCAGGGCCAATCACCTGGGTAGCCCAGGGTCCGATGAGGGGCAGGGGGAAGGCGAGAGGAAGATGCTCAGCATGAGTGGTGGAGCCCATTAGCTGCCAAGACTCATAGAGAACATCTATGAACCCAAGAGACTACCAGGAAGAAAAGAAGGCAGAGGAAAAAGGAGGGGGAGGAGGGGAAAGGGAAGAGAGAGAGTAAATGGAAAGGGTGAGGGAGGGGAAGAAGGTGGGGAGGAGGAAGGGGAGGAGGGAAAAGAGAAAGAAGGGAAAGGGAAGACAGAGAGTAAATGGAAAGGCAGAGGGAGAGCAGGAGAGTGGGGAGGAGGGTGAGAAGGAGAAAGGGGAAGAGGGTGGGGAGGAGGAAGTGGAAGAGGGTGGGGAAGAGGAAGGAGAAGAAGGTGGGGAGGAGGAAGGGGAGGAGGGAAAAGAGAAAGAAGGGAAAGGGAAGACAGAGAGTAGATGGAAAGGAGGAGGAAGAGAAGGGTGAGGAGGAGGAAGGGGAGGAAGAAGGGGAGGAGGTAGGGAGAAACAGTAGGAGCTAGAAAAGATCTTTTAAAGGATTCCTGTAAGAATGGAAAAACCCTTCTGATTTGTCGTTCCACTCGGGAGCCCAGAGTCCTTACAGTCTGTAAGCAAGGAAATCTTGAATTTTCAAGTGAGTTGGACACAAATGTAGAAAACATGTCAGCCAAGCATTGGGGGCGGGGGAATCGGTATGGGGGGCTCATAGAGAAGTAAGATATAAGAGTTAACAAGTGGAGACAGTTCTGCTTACTGATGGAGAGCCCCCTGGGACTGGCCTAACCTCTCCCAAGCTAGTGTTGGGGCCTGCCAGAGCAGTGAAACTTTCCAACAGGGCCCTGGGGGATTCTCCCAGCACCTTGCTAGGTTGGGGGCAGCTGCTGGGCATGTGGGTTGAGCCTCCCATTGTCTCAGCCTGTGTGGCAGAGGCTTTTAAGAGAGGGGAGCCAGGAGGACATGGGCTGGCTTGCCAGAATCCCACAAGAGCCACAGCTTCCCCTTAGAATCTCACCTCCTGGGAGAACTGGTTCCTACAAGGCCTAGGGGTCACAGGCCACCTGACAGGTTGACTTCAGAAGAACCATAATATCTCACCCAGGCCATGGAGGCCCTGACAGACCTACCACGGGCTTTCTGGATTCTGAGAGACCCTCCAAAAGCAGGCCTTCTCTGTCAGAGATTTCTGATTCACGTCTCCCCTCAGTCAGAAGACAGCAGCAGCAGCCAGTGACAGAAGTCTCCTGACTGACATCTATCTGCTGTGTGGGTGAAGCTGGTACCCGCCCTGACTGCTGCCTTGACTACTGTGTTTCAGAGAGCAGGCTTTCTGAACCATGGGTTATCTGAAGGAGCTGACGATGATGCAAGAGACACGGCCTTAGTAGCGAGCCCGGCCTCCTCTAGTTGTCAACCACGCTCAATGTTTTCACAGATTCATCGCTACATCCTTGCAAGCCGACCAAACTCCGCCATGCCTTGAAACCAGAGGCCAGAGATGCTGCAAAGTCTCACTCCCTTATTATCTGCCAGTGCCTGGGACCTACAAATAGACATTCGTCTGTCTGTGAGTTCTGTATAGAGTGGTGGGAAAGGAAGAATGTGCAGGCACACAGGCACATGGGGGAATCCCTTTTGTCTCCCCACTGCTTCTTCAAAGGATTCAGCATCTCTGACTCCCTTTGAGGACATCCCTGTGTGGGTGGCTCTGTGGGTCTCCCTGCAATGACAAAAAAAAAAAAAAAAAAAAAAAAAAAAAAAAAAAGCAAAGCAAAGCCCTGGATTGGTGCTTCCCTCAAAATGCAGAGTCTGGATTTTAAAAAAAGATAGGGATACAAAGCATGCTCAGGGAAGTCAGAGCGCGGAGCAGAGTGTGGGCTGAGGAATGCCGCCTCCTCAGGGGGCGACAGTCAAAAGCGCTGGCTCATCGCGGGTGTCAAAGGCCGAGTTCTGCAGGTAAATAGCAATGAGATGCTTCCCTCCCACTCAGATTCCACACTGGAAGCTCGGGTATTGCTGGAGCCGCATCCACACCGCTGGCTCCATTCACAACCCCGCTCCTTTCAAGGAAACTCGCAGGCCTCTTAAATGTGGCGGCCGGCCCCAGCCCAGAGCGGTTGCAGCAACAGACACAGGAAAGCTGTCACTTTTCTGGCTCCCAGCACTGACACTTATGTCGTCCTTTGTTTTCTGTGACATGTCAGTTATCCAACAGCCATTACTGCATCAACTGCAGGGACTACATATTTGTTATAAGCAAAACCTCGTTGAAGCCAACCCACCCCCCAGCCCTCCCTCCCCAACCCTCCCCCCAGCCCCCGCCACCTGCCCAGTCAGCTCATGACAGAAAGGCATGCCTTCCACACAACTGAAGTGTTCTCTGGTGGACAAAGAATGAAACCACCTACAATCCCGTGCATGACCAGACCTTACGAATCTGCCAACGACATTAAGACAAGGAATGGTAAATTCAACAGTTTATATTGGACGGTCTAAAATAAGATAGTTGCAGCTATGATGAGTGTTCAAAGCCTGTGGGATTTGGGGGAGCGAGAAGGCCCTGAGGAAACTTTGAAAGGCCTGACCAGCGAGTGAGTGAGCAATGACCAGGCAGACCAAAGTTCATGTAACTTCTCTTTAAAACACACCTCGGCTGATGACTCCTCCACACATACTGCGCTTGCTACGCAAGCAAGAGGACCTGAGCTTGGCGCCCCAGCATCCCCACAAAGACACTGCATGAAGGCGTGTGTCTGTAACCCAGGCACTAGCCTTAGCAGAAAGCAGAGACAGCTGGCTCCCAGGAGGTTGACTGGTGGCTGCTCTAACTGCCACACTAAACTCCAGCTTCCGTAAGAGGCTGCACTCAGAAGTTAAAGCCACCAAGATGGCTCAGGGGCTCAGTGCCTGCCCACCATGCCTGATGGCCTGCTGCTATCACTCCCCAGGCAGCAAGCATATGGTGCAAGATAAGAACTGAGCCCCCCACCCCAAAGCTGTCCTTTGTCTTCCAGATAATGCATGTGTGCATGCACCTGCCCAGATGCACCCGCTAACCCCCACACACAAATAAATAAAAATATCTAAATAAAAAAAAGGAAGGAAGGAGAGAGAGAAGAGGGGTTATAGAGATGGCTTGGTGGCTTAGAGCACCTGCTGTCCCTGCAGGGGACCAGGTGATTCCCAACACTGTTCAGCTGACAAGTGTCTCTAACTCCAGTTCCAGGGGATCCGATGCCCTCTTCTGGTCTCTGTGTGCACTGAACACACAGGGCGAGCACACAAACGAGCATGCACATATGCACACACATAAATAAACTTTTCAAAGAATGACTAAGTAACTTAGGGTCGAGGAAGGGAGGGAGGGAGGAAGACACCAGGGTCCGCTTCTGATCTCCAGGTGTCCGTGCTCGGGTCAGCACACCTGCACACGCCTGCACGCGTGTGCTTATGTCTGCACAAATGAAGGCATAGTCTAATTAAACATAGAGTGCGAATAATGCTTCCATGAAGTAAAACCTGCCTCGGCTGTGGTAAGCGCCTCACCCACCCCAGCCACTTAGGACATTTCCTTTGCAACAGTGGGTGTCGGTGTCAGCCAACAGCACCGGCATCCTGCGCTGTAGGATGGAAAATGGGACCTGTATGAAAATGAGACTTTGCCTAGCAGGCTACTTTTTTAGTTACTTCTCTCTGTGGTGAGGTAAAATAGTCCTTCTCCCATTTTAATCAAGCCTACGATGAAGCAGAGAGTCAGGTTCCCTATAAGGAGAGACAAAGTCTTGTAGCCTGGCACTGCCATGTCATAAAACTAACTGTGGTTTTGGGGTGTCGGTCTACCACCAGCAGAGAGTAAATGGAGGGGGAAATCTCTGGCAGGGCTGCGTTCTGGATGAAGCTCTTTGCAGGTCGGTGAACTCAGCGAAGTGCCAGACTTCTGTGTAGGAAGGCCAGCAAACACCTCCCTGGCATAACTGGAGGTGTGTAACAAGGCCCTGCTGGCCATAAAATTGCTCTTCCCAAAAACCTACAGCGGTTTGGGCATCCTCTGCAAGATGCACCTTAGTCCAACGGTGGTTGCACCCCAGAGCACGCGCGCGCGCGCGCGCCACACACACACACACACACACACACACACACACACACACACACACGATGGAGCTGGCAAAGTAGTGAAAGGCAGAAAAAGAAGTATGATCACGGGAGGCCCTGTCAGTGAAGACGCTGTGGAAAATGAAGGCTTTGAGGATGGCACAGCTTAGAAGGGGAAGTGTGGGTTGGAGCGGGGAGAGGAGTCTCAAAACCCAGTGAGTGACTGGACTGGAGAGTGCCTTCGCCTTAAAGGGCCGGCTGCACAGGCGCCAGAACCTGAGCGCTGGCCCCTCCCCCTTCCTCCTGATCTGTATCCTGCTGAAGGAAACACTGAAAGTGGCTGATTCCTAGGAGACAGAAACTAAGGCTCTCTCCCCTTTGTGCTGGAGTCCCGGGAATGCACGACCTGCCATTATACTTAAAGTTTGTCCCACTAAATCCGCATCCAGTTCTTTTGCGAAATCGTGTGAGAACTGCTTCAGATATAAAGTCCTTCATGCAGAAAGAACATTGTCCTGGAAATGGTCAATATTTGGCAGTTTCGGTAAGTGGGTGGAAGATGCTGTCTGCACTATTTGGTCTAGGATGCAAAGCAAGCTCTTTGGGAGGAGCTGTCTGAGCCAGGTTTGCTGGCACACACCTGTAGGGAGACTGAGTTAGAGACTAGCCCAGGTTATACAGAAAGCCTTTATCTAAATAATAATTAATAATAATAAAGGCTCCATACATCAAACAAACCCCAAAACTGTCTCCTGTCTTCCAAATACAGAGTCCTGTGAACCTTCGCTTACCTACCTTTCTTCCTTCCTTCCTTCCTTCCTTTCTTTCTTTCTTTCTTTCTTTCTTTCTTTCTTTCTTTCTTTCTTTCTTTCTTTCTTTCTTTCTTTCTTTTTCTGAGACAGGGTTTCTCTGTGTAGCCCTGGCTGTCCTGGAACTCACTCTGTAGACCAGGCTGGCCTCGAACTCAGAAATCTGCCTGCCTCTGCTTCCCAAGTGCTGGGATTAAAGGCGTGCGCCACCACTGCCCAGCTCGCTTACATTTCTGAAAGCCATGGTGCCATCACAGAAGATGGCACACATGACTGTGAAATGAGGTAAGCAAGAAAGGACCCTTCAGATGTGTGCTGGCCTTGGAGGTGGAAAGTGGGCTCTCTAAATGAGTATGTTACATGTGTGTGCAAATCTGTGCGTGGGTGTATGTCATAAATTCATGTGCACATCTGTGTGCATGTGACATATGTTTATGCATAAACGTGTACACGTATCTCCAAGTTTTATACAATAAAAGGTCTAAATGGCTAAACAAAACACAAAACAAAAACAAAAACAAAACAAAAAACAAAAAACCCCAGCAGCAGCAGTAACAGCAGTAACACTCACACTGAGATCTTGAGATCTTGGATTCTCCGCAGAAGGGATGGGATAGGTGCAGACCTGGCTATAAGAAAGTGGTCGGGACAGCAAAGAAGACAGAGCGCCAACTCAGCTAGGCTGTTCTTGGCAAAAGCAAGTAAATAGCAAAAGTCCAACACCAGGCACGAATCATAAATGCTGGAGGAAGCCAGTGTGGTGAACAGGTGGCCTTCTGTTAATCTGAAGAGATCCTGAGCCACGCAGTGAGTTCCAGACCAAGCTGGGCTGCAAAACAAGACCCTGTCTCAAAACAAAACAAAATAGGAAACTAGATAAATGCTGAAGGAAACGGCAGACCAGAAGATTTGCCCAAAGTTGAAAGCACGGGGGCCAGTGCTTTGCTCAGTGTGAAACTACTTCCAAACAAGAAGCTTCAAAAGAAAACGCTCCGACCTTGATGACAGTGTATGCTCATAACTCTTATAACGTGGACGACTGAATATAGACCAGGGGTTCTCAACCCTTTCACAGGGGTCACATATCTGATATCCTACGTATCAGATGTTTACATTATGATTCATAGCAGTAACAACATTACAGATATGAAGTAGCAATGGCATAACTTTGTGGTTGGAGGTCGTCACAACACGAGGAACTATATCAAAGGGTCGCAGCTTTAGGAAAGTTGAGAACTGCTTCTCTAGAGGATCACAAGTCCCAGGCTAGCCCAAGATCCTATTTTAAAAAGCAAGAGTGGAGCACAGAGGCAGAAGGATTGCTGCAAGTTGGAGACTAGCTTAGTATGCATAGTGAGACCCTCATTCAAAGAGGGGACAGGGGACAAGAGGAACATCTCATGGCTCCAGGAAACAATGCATTCCATGTCTTATCCTTCAATTGTGGCTGGAGATGATTTGTTTCGGTGACTTAGCTGAACCTAAGTCTCAAGCTATTTCAAAGTGACGTTTTTCAATGTGAAAACTTCTGGGTCACTGGGATCTTACACGAGACTTGTGGAGCTTGTTAAGGGGTCAACAGAGCTTCTGGTCAAAAACTAAGACTCTCCTAGCTTGATGGACACTCCTCCTGTCCACATCCATCACGGTGTCAATCATGGGAGCCCCTCCTTTATGCCCAATGTAATGGTCATAATAAAACCAGATTCACAGTTTTAATAATATCACCATTTCTTTTCATTGGCTTCTAATGGTGGTTTGGTATTTTGGGGTTTTGGGGGGAGGAGTTGGGGGGCGAGGTGTTTTTTTGTTTGTTTGTTTGTTTGTTTGTTTGTTTTAAATTTAACCTCAACCACTTACAAAGCTAAAACAGTTTCCAGGAGCTGTGACTGTGGCTCAGCTGTCAGCACTTGCTTAGCAAGAATGAAGCCTTGGATTTGACCCCCCAGCATCAAACAAACCCAGGGGCGGTGGTGCACATGTGTCAGTTCAGCGCTTCGGAGGTAGATCCAGGAGAATCAAGAGTTCCAACTCACCCTCAACTTCATAGCAAATTCAAGGTTATCTTGGGACATAGGAGACCCAGGAGAGAACAAAGGAAAGAGGAACGGGGAAGAGAAGGAAGTGGGAGGCGGTGATAATCAGGGTCTGACCTAAGAGGAATGTTTTTACATATTTAACATATGATACATACATAGTATCATATGTTTAACAGATCATCTCAAGATTAAAAGAATGTGTAGAACATTTCTTAAGAGTCCTGGTGTTTATCCTGTTAACAGGCCAGAGCTCTCTACGAATGGTGGTCACTGGCGACACCTAGAGGACATGCTGAGGTACTGCTTGGGAGAGAGACGAGAGTTTCCTATTGTGTTTCAGGATATAAAGTGTTGGTTGCGAACATCTGGTGGGTGGGGAGGCAAACTAGAACATCAGGTCATTAGCTCCCCAAACCAGGAAATTACTTACCCGACACACAATCGTTTATAAACTACATTAACCCCGTGAGAGCACGCTTTGTGGTGGTCCTATTACACAAGGCATGTTGATGGCTAGCCGAAGGTATCCTGGGGCTGATGTTGAAAAGTAGCCAAAAAAAAAAAAAAAAAAAAAGGAGATCCTGGGCTGGTGAGATGGCTCAGTGGGTAAGAGCACCCGACTGCTCTTCCGAAGGTCCAGAGTTCAAATCCCAGCAACCACATGGTGGCTCACAACCATCTGTAACAAGATCTGACTCCCTCTTCTGGTGTGTCTGGAGACAGCTACAGTGTACTTACATATAATAATAAATAAATCTTTAAAAAAAAAAAAAAAAAAAAGAAAGAAAAAAAAAAGAAAAGTAGCCAAGTGGGGGAACCTCCCTTGTTCAGTGTGAAGCTACTTTCTGGGCTGTATTGCTGGTTTTCTTACTATGCTCCTACTCCTGGCACCTAGAAATTAAGTGAGGTTTAAGTTTTGTTTCTGTTCTCAAGTGTGTTTTGAAATTTTCATATATGAACATCTTTGTACATAATTTCAGTGTCCCTCCAACACCTCCCATGCCTCCTACCCCCTCTAGAACTAGTGTTCTCTTCCTATCTATACATGGTATTGTTTTGTGTGTGTGTGTGTGTGTGTGTGTGTGTGTGTGTGTGTGTGTGTGTGTGGTCATTGTATGCAAGCCTTATTTGGGTAAACATATTGTTAGACTTGATTGGTGCATATCCCCGCCATGACTAGAAGACACACACACACACACACACACGTTCAGTTAGTGTTGCGCATATGTACACGTATTTAGGACTGCTGACTTGGGAATTGATAACCTATCAGGGGGCTCACTCCTAGGAAAAGGTGGGTCTCCCTACCTCAGCCGCCACTAACAGACTGAAACTTCCCTCGAAGGCATGGGTGGTTTAGTGTGCTTTCCTGTTGCTGTAATAAAACATGATAGCCAAAAGCAACTTGGGGGGGAGAGGGTTTATTTCAGCTCACTATCATTGAAGATAGTGGAGGCAGAATCGAGTGCAGAATTTGAAGCAAAGGCCATGTAGGGACAATGCTTATTACTATTTTATTGTTAGTTATTATTATTATTATTTCTATTATTATTACTATTATTATTGCTATTACTATTATTATTTTTGTTGCTGGCTTATTTCTAGTTCAGCTACCTTTCTTATACAGCCACAGTGGAATCCCCCTGCATCAGTTACCAATTTGAAATGCCCACAGGCCAGTCTGATGGAGGAGGCAACTCCTCTTCCCTATTCCCGGCTATGCCTAGATTTGTGTCAAGTGAACTCTGATGGTGAGATTTTGTGAATTTTCCTCCATCCACATCTCAACCCCCGTGGTCATGATGCAAGCCTTGTGTAGGTAAACGTATTGCTGGACTGGATCGATGCACATCCCCGCCATGTCTAGAAAACACTATCACACAGCCGCTGTCCTGGTCCTCTGACTCTTTAATGTTATTTTAAAGACAGGGAAAACTCCCCCTTTGACCGTTGTTGATACCCTGTGTTAGGCAGTAAAGATTGCCTGTCTTGTTCCTTTGCCCTGTCAATGACTCACTATGCTTCCCAGTTAGCAGCAAGTTGGCAGAGACATTCTTGTTGTAGAATCTTGACTCTTGCAGTTTTGAAGGGTGGAGGCAGCAGCCTGAAATTACAGCGAGGATACCAATGGGTTATGACACGTAGAGGACTATAGCAAAAACAGCTATCTATGACCCACAATTCCACGGTCCTGAGAAAAGCTCCACTATCTTAAGTCATTCTTATTGCCGCAGAACTGACAGCTCTGTCTAGCCATCTTTTATTCTGGAATGTAACCAGAGCCTTCCTGTAGAAGTGTTAAAATCGTACGGGAAGTTGTCCATTTCCTTTGCTAGAAGAGGGGTCCTATTATAATGAAAAAAGTAGCTGGACCTTTTTTGTAAGAACCATTTGAAACTTTGGGCCTAATTCTCTGTGTGTGTGTGTGTGTGTCTTTGTGTGTGTCTTTGTGTGTCTCTGTCTCCCTATGTCTATGTCTCTGTATCTCTGTCTTTGCCACTGTGTCTCTATCTCTGTGTGTCTCTTCTGTGTGTGTGTGTGTGTGTGTGTGTGTGTGTGTTTGTGGAGAGGGGTCCATGTGTCGGTGTCTCTGTGTCTGTCTGTCTGTCTCTCTGTGTGCCACTCTCTGCCTCTCTGTCTCTATGTCCCTGTGTCTGTGTCTCTATCTTCATGTCTCTCTCTACTCTCTCTGTCTCCGTGTGTGTCTGTCTGTCTCTGTCTGTCTCTCTGTGTGTCTCTGTCTCTCTATGTCTCGTGTCTATGTCTCTGTCTCTCTCCTCTCTCCCTCTCTCTCTTCCCCACCCCCCTCTCTGGAGGGGTGGAGATTGTGGCAGGAAGGAGTTGCTTCCCAGTGTCTGGAAGTCCTTACCAATAACAAACTCGAATCGGAGGTTGCATTTTTATGTCCAGACAGGATGTGGTGGAAAGCAGACTTGGAACTGGGAGAGGGGAAATGTGTGTTTAGTAGTTTTTAATTTCTCTTTCAAGGAGGAAGACAATGAACGGACTTGTTTCTCCAAGGTCAGAATGAGCATCTGATACAGACAGGGATGGGGGCATCGCTATTAATGCCTACACGGTGTGGGCAGAAGGGAGTAAGGTGAATACGTGTGATTTCCCATGCATGTCTCGGTCTGAGTCTTGAACAGAGTCATATTTCATTTCAACCTGTGTAAAAGAAGCATAATCAAATGATCTGAGATGGCTAGCCAAATGCAGATGATGTTAAAAGGCATTTTTCAATTAAAGTGGAGCCAAGTGACCATTCCTGTAATATTTAATAGAAAAACTGGACCTGAAGATACATAAAGGTAGAAGAAACAAATGCCTAACTGCAAATAAATGTGCTGCTGCAGTTTTTGCACTGTGGGGGTTGGGAGTTGAGCTCTGGAACTCGCCACCACTGAGCTGACTCCCCTGCCCCTACTAAGGGAAATTTTATAACACTCCAAT
The DNA here is from genome assembly GCF_000001635.26 of Mus musculus. Classification (NCBI taxonomy): domain Eukaryota; kingdom Metazoa; phylum Chordata; class Mammalia; order Rodentia; family Muridae; genus Mus; species Mus musculus. The sequence continues at coordinate 67,312,066 of NC_000076.6, read as the reverse complement.
TAGCAACTGCGACAGCAACTTTTAAAATGGTTTCCAAGTTTTAAATATTGTTTTGTCTAGTGTGTGTGTGTGTGTGTGTGTGTGTGTGTGTGTGTATGTGTGTGTGTATGTGAGTTATCTGTGTCCATTCATGCGGAGAGGGTGTACTGGTTGTTTTGTTGTGGTGGTGGGATTTGTTGCTGTTGTTGTTGTTGTTGTTGTTGTTGTTGTTGTTTGGGTTTTTGGTCACCTTGGCTCAAGTCACCGTCATCTGAGAAGAGGGAACCTCAGCCACCATCTCTGGGCAGCCGGTCAAGCAGGCCGAGCAAGCCCGAGGGACTAACCCAGGAAGTGACACTCCTCCATGCTCTCTGCCCTGACTTCCCTTCATGAAACTCACGAGCTAAAATAAACCCTTTCCTCCCAGGTTTGCTTTTAATCATGGTGTGTTGCCACAACAACAGAAAACCTAATTAAGATAGGCAGCATCCTTTTTTCAATCATGTCCCATCTTATTTATTTTTATGGCATAAATGCTTTGCCTGCATGTATGTCTGTGCACAGCATGGGAGCCTGGTACCTAGAGAGGCCAGAAGAGGGCATCAGAGCCCGGAGGACTAGAGTCACAAACAGCTAGGAACTGCCATGAAGATGCAGGCAATTGAAGCCAGCTTCTCTGGAAGAGCAGCCCCTTCCGTCTTATTTTTTTGAGACGTGGTCTCTCACTGAACCTGGAGTCTATTAACTGGCCAGTAAGCCCAGAGACTCTCTGCTTTGCCAGCACTAGGATTACTGGGGCCTGCTGCCATGCCTGACTTTATAGATGAATGATAGGGACCAAAACAAAGGCCCTCACACTTGTACAGCAAGCCATTTCCTACCCTCTAAACAATACCTTCTACATATCATGTGTGTATTGCATGTACTCATTCATATCTGTGTATAGATGCATGTATATTGCCAGTGTGTGCATGTGTGCGTGTGTGCATGTGTGTGTCTGTATATGCATGTGTGGGTGTGGGTGTGAGTATGTACATGCATGTGTGTGTTTGTGTGTGTGTGTGTGTGTGTGTGTGTGTGTGTGTGTGTGTGTGTGTGTGTGTAAGTAGCAGGAACAGTGCTCTGTGTGAACACTGAGAGCAGTACAGCCACAAAAGCATCTCCTGCAGGAGGACCTAATTGAGGCCTGCCTGAGAGAGCAAGGATTGCTAGTGCAAACAATGTCAAACAATCGGAACTGCTGTTTAGAAGAGACACTTTCTTGGGACCAATGGGGCGTGGGGTGGGTGGAGGGTATTAAAGGAGCTTGCAGCAGTGTTCAGATGAGCTTGCGGCAGTGTTTCTCATCTGCTCCCGGGAGTCTGTGTCACTGACTCTGCACCACCTCACCCTCAACCCCAAGAGCAGGTAACATTGAGTGGAGAGCTGTCCAGGGCACAGGCAACATGTGTATGTTGTATGCATGTATGAATGTGTGTTCACATGTATATGTGTATATGTGTGTGCACGTGTGTGTGCATGAATTGTGCACATGTGTGTATATGTGTATGCATGCATGCATGTGTGTACTTTTGAGTGTATGCATGTCTGTGTGTGTGTGTGTGTGTGTGTGTGTGTGTGTGTGTCTGTATCTCTGTGTGACTGTGTAGGGCCAAGACTGATGTGTGGGGTCCTCTTTGTCTCTACTTTATTCATTGAGGCAGGGTCTCTCAATTGAACCCAGAGCTCACCTACATGGCTAGTCTAGACATCCAGCTTGCTCCAGTGATTCCCACACCTCTACTTCTATCTACCTAGTCCTGGAATTACGGGTGAGCTACCACGCCCACACAGCATTTATGTGGATTCTGGGGATCCCTCCTGGTTGTCTGGCAAGTGCTTTAACCGATGAGCCACTTCCTCAGACTTAAACGGCAATTTCAAAAATCAAACATTGCATCATATTACAATCTCATACAATAGCCATACAGTGTTTCCATGCTCCGGAATGACGGTAAGGAGTCAAGTAAAGCCTCTGTGTATTCAAACCATTATGTTTCTAGAAGAGCAGAGAACGCTGTACATGCAGTGTAGCTCTGTAATTAATGATCTATAATAGGCTCAACTCTGAGCTGAGTTGTATCATAGTGTGACAGCATGCTGAGCACATGCAGACACACTGTGTGCTCAGAGCCAAGGTTGTGTCAGGTTTTTGACACAGGCAAGCATAGCCAGAAACACCTTCACTAGAGGTTTTATTCTAATCAATTTTTGTTCATTGAGCATTTAAAAACCCTTCAATTTTGCCAATTTTTTTCATGACAGGCTCCCCACCCCCATCCCCCGCCCATTTGGCTCTATATTGGATTGTGACTCACAGTCTTGAAAATAAATAAATAAAACAGAGCCTGGGCCAGGAAAAATGGGTAAAAGACTAGCTGGGCAAGCCAGCCGCCTGAGGTCAGTTCCCAGAATTCACAGAGCTAGCCAGATCAGGGGCCCACATCTGTGCCTTTAGCACTCCTAGGGCAAGATGCAAGCGAAGTGAGAACAGGAAAATGCCACAAAGGCTTAGAAGTTTGAAAGGCAGCAGGATTAGAGTACGCAGCTCATCAGCAGAAGCAAGACAGATACCGCCTCAGCACAGAGATGGGCAAGAACTGTGGCCTGTGGCCTGCACTCAATAATTAAATATATATGTTTATTTCATTTGTCTGTTGATTGGTTGGTTTTCTTTCTTTCCTTTACCCCTTGGCTCCCAGGGATTGAGTCATCTTTACCCACTGAGCAACCTCACCTGCCTATAAATAAATAAAAAATTTAAAAATTAAACGAATAGAAACAAAAAGCAGAAGCCAGATGATGGTGGTAGTGATGGTGCACACCTTTCATCCCAGCACTTGGGAGGCAGAGGCAGGTGGGTCTCTGAGTTCAAGGCCAGCCTGGTTTATGGAGCAAATTTCAGGACAGCTAGCGGCTACACAGAGAGAAATATCCTGTCTCAAACAAACAAACAAACAAAAAGTAAAAAGATGATGATGAGGAGGAGGAGGACAACAACGACAATGACGATGATAGAATGCGGCTTAGAACATCCAAGATTGCCAGGTTTGGTGGTGCACGCCTTTAATCCCAGCACTCGGGAGGCGGAGGCAGGCGGATTTCTGAGTTCGAGGCCAGCCTGGTCTACAGAGTGAGTTCCAGGACAGCCAGGGCTACACAGAGAAAACAAAAAAAAAAAAACAACAACAACAACAACAAAAAAAAATCCAAGATCAATGCTGATACAGGTTTGTTTGTTTTTTTTTTTTTCTTTTCAATCCAAAGGAATTTTGCCTGCTTAATTTTTGTTTTACTATTTTTTTTTCCAGAGAGGGCTTTACTACATAGACCGTGCTAGACCACCATGACTCGTGGTCCTCCCCCTCCCAGACGTCTACCCTGTGGCCTCTGGGATGATGTCTCTGGGCATAGCAAGACCACACTGACCACTTTGACACCAGTGCATGCGGGAAGGAGAGCCTACACGGACATCAGAGCTGGACAGGCCCAAGCACAGCACTGCCCTGACCAACTGTAGGACTCTGAGCAACTTTCTCTGCCTGGATTTCCCATTCGTTTCTAAGGAGGGGCTGGTTTTTCAGATAGAGTCTCACTGTGTAGCTTTGACTGACCTGAAGCTCGCTCTGTAGACCAGGCTGGCCTTGAACTCACAGAGATCCATGCACCTCTGCCTGGCATTAAAAGTGTGCCCCACCATGCCCAGCCTTATGTTTCCACATTCAAAATAAAGATGATAATATATGTATATTTTGCACTAGAGTTCTGAGACTTACCTTGAATGAACGCATGTTAAGTCTGGTAACCGACATGTAATAACCTGGTTTCTAAGGACCAGCTGACGGGACTCCCCTCTGCTCACCTCTTTTCGGATCATTTGCAACAAGTAGAGCTGCCCAGTATGATCCTCACGTCCTTATCTGGTTTCAGATATCAGACTCTGATGCTGCGTGCCCTTACTAACTCTCCTGGTGGGTTTTTATTGTTCACTTGACACAACTCACAGGCACCAGGGAAGAGGGAAGCTCGACTGAAGAAGTGCCTCCATCAGATTGGACTGCAGCGGGATCTGTGAGGGATTGTCTTGATTGATGATTGACGTGGGAGGGTCCAGCCCACTGTGGGCGGCACCATCCTTAGGCTGGTGGGCCAGAGCTGAATAAGGTTGATAGCAAAGAGCAAGCCAGTAAACAGTGTTCTTCCATGGTCTCTGCCTTGCGCCCTGTCCTGTCCTGACTGATTCCCCTCAGTGACAGATTGACAGTGTAAGATAAAATGCATTACTCAATGTGTTTCATATCTAAATGAAATACATGACTACATCAAGCTACTTGACCAACATATAACCTGAGGTTTTCCAGCCTTGAACTCACAACAATCCTCCTGCCTCACCCTCATGAGTCTGGAGACCCTGTGAAACAATGGCCCGTTGGGGGAGAGAGGCTATCTCTCCTCTAGAGCCTATCTCATCACAGTTCAAGGAAGCCTTCCCAGTACAAATATGAAGGGTCTGAGAATGCTAATTAAAGCCTGGTCCTGCCCATGCCCACACCTCCTTTTGGGGGGGGCTGATGGAGAACCCCCCTAGAGACAATGCAGGCTGTACAGAATTGTTCTGCTTGCCCAGAGCGTTCATCCCACAAGCCTGACCCCTTTGAAGATTCTCCTTGGGGTCCAATCACACAAGGAATCAGACTTAAAGTATTAGTCATGGTGTCTGAGCCTTGGTCAGTGGACATATCTGACTCTGAGTAAACCTCCTGAGAGAGCCCAGTTCTCCAATCTCTTTGAGCTCTACAGGAAGAGGCAGCAAGCAGCCCCAAAGCCCTGGGCTTTGAGTACTGTGGGATCAGTGACTATCAGCTCAATACCACCCTGCTTGCCTTGAGCCGCCATCCTGTTCACCGTGTCCCATGTCTATTCTGGAGACCCTGACAAACCAGAGTGCCAGGCGAAATCAGTTAAATCTCAAATTGTGTCCTACACCTCTAGAGAAGTTCAAGAATTTGGGGCCTGGAGTGTTATTAATGGTGGGAAACTTTCCTGGCTCTCCTCTAAGCTGAAGCAAGTGCTGAGGGAGGCAGGGCCACACCTTCAGTTCCAGGTCTGGGCCTGCGTCTTTGGTTCATCTGAAGACCACAAGATTGATACTCTGGGGCCTAGTGACAGCTGGGAGGTGACAGAAGAATATCATGAGCTAAGTTCCTTCCTATGCACACGGTTCTAAGGAAGAGTTTCTTGCCTGTGACCCCAGAATTGGAAAGATTGAAAGAGGCAAGATCTCAAATTCAAAACTAGCCTGGGATATATAGTGAAATACTGTCTCCAACTATCATTAAATGAGGGGGAGGGGACTGGGTTCAGAAGTAAAGGGACCTTGATATCTATAAAGAATATATTGTGTTACAGACTGTGGTCAGCATGTGTGTAATATCTTGTAGTCCTTCTGTCTAAATGAAGCCTGTGCCCTCTGAGTAGCATCTCTCTATCCCTTCCCCCAAACACCAACCCTTGTGGCCATCTTTCAACTCCTTCCTTGGTATTTCTCAGCTCTATCAGAGCCAAGAGCCTTTACTCAGAGCCACATTAAGGACATCAAAAGGAAACTCAGATGGTACAGTTTGCCTATGCCCATAAGTTAAGTACATGCAGGTGTGTGTGTACAGACATATAAGTATATGCACATACATGAATGCATTATGTTTCTACCGATCATAAAAGGGGGAAGTGGGAGACCTAGTCATGGAAGAATTAATTCCATCGGCACATGACGGGCATGACTAGACCTGAAGACAGAATGAAGCTGTTTGATGTTTTCTTCCATACATTGAATCACCATGAATGTAAGAAGCCATACTCACCCACTGATTATAGGCATGCTACAAGCCACTCAAATGCTAGCAGGAAACACAACCTTTCATGATGGAGTTACCTCAATAGTCAACAACTCTGGGTAATGCTTTATGCAACACACACACAAAAAAAATGACTTTGTAGTAATTTTGTATAATTCTAGCTAGCCTGGGTAAAAGACACACAATCCAGGTATTTTATTTACAAACTGCGAGCCTAGATTGGGAAGATTTGGAGCTGTTCTGACTTATACCCTAGCCATATATTCCCATGTTACTTGCTGTTTCTCCTGGCCACGGGCTCATGGTCCATCTCCCCTCGTGGTGGCTCCTCCACATCCCTACAACTCTCCCTCTCTCTTCCTGCAACCCCCTCTCTCAATCCTCAAGTTCATCTTTCTCCCTCCACTGCCCAATCACAGGCTCTAGCCTTATATTGGCCAGTTAAATTGGGGAACAAGGTTTACACAGCTTCACTTGGTGTGCATGAGGGTCTGCTCATTTGGGGCAACCAGATTTCAGGAGTCAGTATTTAGCCTTAGAATACAAGCCACATCAGACGAACCCAATACATGACTTTAAAAAAAAATCAATTCACATGACTACTGCATCATCTCCAGAGATGTCAAGGATGTTAAAACTCAGCAAAGAATACTTAGCCACTAAGTATTTGAAGCTCTACAGCAGGATTCTTGGCACAGGTTTTTAGGTTGGTTTTTTTGTTGTTGTTGTTGTTTTGTTTTGTTTTGTTTGTTTTTTACTTTCCCTGTGTGGCTGTGTAACACAGCACAACATTTAACACTGGGCTATATGGAAGGACAGTCTATCACTAGGATTTGCTGAGAGTCTGACCATATATTGCCTGTTATTTTAGACACTTCCCACCTTCTCTCCCACCGTGTCACTAAATGCCTGGAGCACCCCCAATCATTGTGTTCAAAAGATTCCCTCCTACGTGTTCTCAACGCCCCCAGGGAGCAGTGTCACCCCACGGGGTGGTAACTAGGAAGGACTCACACAGGAGCTGTGACCAGATGGTCACAAGGAAAAGACTTCCCTGTCTAGCATCACACCAACAAGCTTGGACACTTCACAGAGCAGAGAGACTGCTGGGCCCAGAGTACACTTAGTGAGGCATATGGTGAAAGGCTGGCAGCTTTGGAACAGCAGACAGATGTCATACCTTGTAGTATCTTACAGGACAAAGCCGAGATCTGGACTTTTTCATTGGTGTGCAAGGGTTTTGGAGATGAGCATAATACCACAGTCCTGTAATCCCAACTACTTGGAAGACTAAGACAACAGGATCATAAATTCAAGGCCTGCCTGGGTAACATAGGGCTAAAAACAAGTCTAGGTAATTTAGTGAGATGCTTTATAAAAATAGGACTGAGGGTGCAGCTTGCTGGTAGAGTATATGCCTGCCATTCACAGTGCCCTGGGTCCACTCTGTAGTCCAAAAGAAAAGAGAAGGAGAGTTGCTAAGCAAGGAAAAGAAAAGTTCATTATTTTAACTTTGGTAGTCATGTAGCTGTAAGAAGCAAATGGTGAGAGGAGAGGCAAGAGAGTCAGCTGAGAGGCTTCGGGTACTCAGAGGGGAAGTTAGCATGGTCCAAGATGGAGAAAAGAGAGTGGGGTCTTAATTTCATTTCTGTTGCCATGGTGGAACACCCACCCCAACAGAAGGCAACTTAAGGGAAAAGGTTCTACTTCACCTAAAAATTCCAGATTAGAGTCCATCACTGCACAGAAGTCACAGCAGTGGAAGCTTGAGAGGGCTGGTCCTATCACATCTACAGTCAAGAACAGAAAGAAGTCAATACGTTGATGCTCACTTGATCGCTACACTTCACTTGGTTTCTCCACTCTTGTAAGGTTCTGGACCTCCTGCATAGGGAATGGTGCTGCCCACAGTAGACTGGGCTTTCATTAGCTTGATTAAGACAATCCCTCGAAGACACGCCCACAAGCCAACCCCAAGTAGACAGTGCATCACTGAGACTCTTCCCAAGTTATTCCTGGTTGTGTAGAGTTGACAAGTAAAGCTGACATTACATGTAGCCTCGAGAATAAATGTCAGGAAGGAAAGAGGGAGTCAGTAATGACCTGAAATGAGTGTCAGACAAGAAGTCAACAAGGAAGAATGATAGCGGGCTTAGTTTTGTTTTTATTACTAAGGAACAGAAATTTCTTTCTCACAGTTCTGGAGGTTGGGGAGGCCAAGATCAGGGTGCCAGCACCTTCAGTGACATTCTGGTGACAGTGCTTTATCATCACTTTTAACATTAACAATTCTGCAATTTCTAGCAAAGGTCCCTATATTGGCATATAGGAGTAATTTGGGGTTTTTTTGTTTGCTTGCTTGCTTGTTTGCTCTAGTGAGTATCCATACTTTTGTTTGGCACTCATTCCATTTGAGATTCCCTGTGGGTATCTAGGTAACATCAAATAGGTTCCTGGAGTCAGGCAAATGATGCAGGCCTGTAATTCCAGGATTATCAATCAGTTCAAGGTCAAAAAACAAAAAAAAAAACAAAAGCAAACAAACAAAAAGCCATCTGAAATTTAGCCCTGAGAACTTGAGTTAGGGTTTGTTTGTTTGGTTTTTTTTTAATAGCATTTTTGGAGATTCATTTATTTTTATGTGTATGCATTTTGTTTGTTTGTTTGTTTGTTTTGTTTTTGTTGTTTTTGGTTTCCAAGATTGTCTTGCCTACATGTGCCTCGTCTCTCTCTCTCTCTCTCTCTCTCTCTCTCTCTCTCTCTCTCACACACACACACACACACACACACCTATAGAAACTAGAAGAAGGCATCAGATCCCGTCTGAACTCAGGTCCTCTGGAAGAAAAGCAAGAGCTATTATTTGCTAAATTATTATTTGCTAAACAAACTCTCTAGCTTCTGAGTTTGTTCCACAGGGAAAGAAAGTAGGGACATGACTGGACAGTAGAGAGGCAGAAACAGTGATGGGAAAGGTGTTTAATGGTGAGCTCTATTAAGGTGAGCTTGCATTATGAGCCAGATGGGAGAAAAGGAAGAGCAGATTGTGGGAGCCAGGACCACGAAGTGAAGCAGAAAACAACCCTTCATCCCTGAGTAAGAGCTGACCATTGGGAAGATAAGACTGAGCTCACTGTGCCAAGGTGTGCCCTATCTTTACATCAGAATCTCAGCAGAGAGAGCAGAGGGCCAGAGTTCATGAAGTTTTAGAGTCTGGCTTAAGGCATCTCTTTCAGTGAAAGGCAGAATGAGGACTAGATTAGAAATAAACAAGAATTATGAAAGAACAGCTGGGATCTGAGCATGGTATGAACCCAGGAGGGGAGGAATACACAGCCGTAGGCATCATGGGCATCGTGGTACTGGTCAAGGAAGGAAGGAAGGACATTTCCCAAATGATTGTCTCAATTTTCTTCTGTTTTCCTGATTACAAGAAAGGTCACGAACTAAGAGTGAGAAGGGCTTGTGTGGTACACAGGAAATCGGGAGAGGCTTGCTCAGGAGATGCTGCCATTTTGAAGAGCAAACAAGAGAACAAGAGAACATGTGTAGAACCTGCAATAGGAGAGTGGGTGTCCTGCAACTAAGTAGCTAAATGACTTTCAAGCAAGACTCATCTCCCAGAGAGGAAGTGTTGTAAACCTGCTGGAGAGCAAAGCAGAGTTTCTCAAAGTATGTCTCTGTGGCAACAGGGGAAATTGGCTCCCGTTGGAGACAAGGCATTGAAAACACTGAGATTAGAGACCACAAGAAAGCATTTGGGTCCCTGTGGGAGGGGGAGGGGGAGGGGGAGGGGAGAGGAGGGGAGAGGAGGGGAGAGGAGGGGAGAGGAGGGGAGAGGAGAGGAGGAAAGGAAAAAGAAAGGAAAGGAAAAAGAAAGGAAAGGAAAAAGAAAGGAAAGGAAAAAGAAAGTAAGAAAAGGAAGGAGGGAGGGGGAGGGGGAAGGGAGGGGAGGGGGAGGGAGAGGGGGAGGGGAGGGAAAAAAGAAACAAATAAACCAAAGTTTGAAAGCTATTTAATACAACTCACTAAGAAATCATGATTTTAGAGAAAGTATAGAGAATCTTTAAGCTGCAGGTTTTAAAGTCTAGGTAGTACTTATTTATGTAATATAATGTTTGTATTTATCATTTGAAAAATTTGTACATGCACACAATGTATTTCAATTACATTTCTTCTCCTTGCCTCCTCTAACTTCTCCCAGAGGCTCCCGCCCTGCCTTGGTCTCAGGACTTCGTGTCCTGTTCTTGGGTTTGATTCTAATTTTTAAAAATTATTTATTAGCCGGACGTGGTGGCGCACGCCTTTAATCCCAGCACTTGGGAGGCAGAGGCGGGCAGATTTCTGAGTTCGAGGCCAGCCTGGTCTACAGAGTGAGTTCCGGGACAGCCAGGGCTATACAGAGAAACCGTGTCTCAAAAAAAACAAACAAACAAACAAACAAAAAAACCAAACAAACAAAAAAACAAAAAACAAAAAAAATTATTTTATTTTATCTGTATGAGTGTTTTGCCTACATGTATCCATGTGTACCGTGAGTGTTCCTAGTGTCCTCAGAGGTCTGAAGGGAGCATAGAATCCTCCAGAAGAGCCTGGGGCTGTAGCTCAGTGGCGGCCTGCTTACTTAGCGTGTGTGAGGCTCTAGCTTCTCCAGTGCCATAAAAAACAAGAAAAGGGAAAGGATGGCCCATAACTTCTGAGTGTTAATACGTATTGAGAATTATGCTCACAATACATATGGCGGTGAGCTGCCATGTGGGTGCTGGGAACCAACCTCGGATCCTCTACAGGAGCAACAAATGCTCTTAACCACAAGGCCATCTCTCCACCCCTCATTTAATACCCGATGCATCCAGCTGTACAGCACATATACCCTTGGATGTGGGCCAACCACCAGAGCATGAGCCACCTCCCAGACACTCCATCCCTAAAGTAAAGTGACTCTGCCCTCCCCAGCAAACCATCAACTGTCAAATGTTTGACAGCTAGAGGTTGGGGCTCATGTGCCCCTCCCCCACCCATGTTCTGGTATGTTCACTGGCTTTATCTTTTGCTGGTTTTATGCAGGCAACCACAGTGTTGGGACTGCACGGACTATAAGTGGAGAGCACAAGGCTCGACAGATCGTCCTGGGGACACCAGCCGCACTCACCACAGCAGCTTTGCCCAGTAGAGCTGCCCAGATCTACCTTCAATGTCTCCCCAGAATGAGTGCTCTTGGGAGCCTCCAGTTATAAGTAACAGTGAGTTACTTAAACCACTTTGGCTCCCAGCAGGTCACATGCGCACTGCATCTGCCCAAGAGCTCTGGATTCTCCAATGAAAGACACACACACATACACACATACACACACACACACACACACACACACACACACACACGGTAATTTTGATATACCTAGACTAGCTCAATGGTTGGGCACTTCTAGACCTCCCCACAGGCACACATTCTTTTCAGCTATTCTTGAATTAGTATTTATTAAATCCATATTTCATCTCTGCTACCCCAGACCCAATCAGGGGAATGGTCCCTAGGGTCACTTTCCGGAACCTTACATGTCGGCAGGCCGGTAAGTCTGTTCTCCTTGCCCCCACCCCCATCATGGATTCCTTCTTCCTCCCTTGAGGATCCCTTGCCAACTCAATCTAAAAGTACCCCCTCCGTCTCCCTGACCAGCCATTGGCTGTACGGCAATTCTTCATTACCAATCGAAGCCAGTTCAGGGCACAGACTCTCAGGTCTGGAAGCATGACTTTGTGATCCGAATTAAGACAAACCATCAGAACCAATTCCCAAAATCTGGAAGCCACCACCCATCCACCCACCCTACCTAATCCTCCTTCGTTGGACCCAGTTGCCGTGGCTACCTCTGCTGGACCACGCTCTTTTCCCATCCCTGGTCTGGTAACAAAACTACAACCTTTGCTAAATAGAGGAAATGATTGACTAGCTGCTGTTCTGGACTGAATTCTGACCCTGGTGTTTTGAAGTTCTAACCCCGCCCCCCCCCCCCCCCGCCCCTTGCCTCAAAATGTGCACTTATTTGGAGATGGGGCTTTAACACAGAAATATAGGTAACTTATCACATGAATAGATCTTAATCCAGTAGGACAGACCCCCTAAGAAGGGGGGGGGGGGGAGGAAGACATAAATAAGAGAAAAAGGAAGACCACAGGAAGATGCATCAACAACCTGACTAGAGTCAAGGAGCCTCACAAGAAACCACCTTACTCACACCCTACCTACTCCTGGCCTCCAGAATCTTGAGGAATACATTTCTGAATGATACATAGTCCAGCCTGTGATACTTCAGCACAGCAATAATAGTAAATAAATCAGACCCCATTCGGAGCTGGCTGACATCAGAAAGGAATGGGGGATGGGGGTGGGGATGGGGGTGGGGGTGGGAGTAGAAACAGATTCTTAGGAACTGACCACATGATGCAATGTTGTGACTCTCTGCAGTCATCAAGGCTTGTCACTCCTGAATCAAACCTGTGTCTGGATTCTCAGGAACTCCTCGGTCACAGCCATGGAAGGTGACAAGGGACAGCTCTGAATGACATGGTTTATATCTAAAATCCCAGTATTTAGGAGTGTGGGGCAAGAGAACCCTGAGTTTGAGGCCAGCCGGGACTACATAATGAAACAGCACACCAAGTGTAGGGATGGATGCCAGTACTTGGAAGGCAAAGATTGGAGGATTGCCACAAGTTCAAGGCCAGCCTGGTTTACAAACAAGAACTCCGAGATGGGGAGAGAATCCGATCTTGAATACATGTCTGGACATGTTCAGACTATCCCAAGGTCCCACACTCCAACATACATTTAATTCACAGCATAGGAAAAGGTGCTTGTAACTGTCTAGTTTTTGTTTTTGTTTTTTTTTTTTTCATTGCTGTGAGGAGATGCTATGTATAAGCCAAGCAACATTTTTTTTAAAAAAACATTTAATTGGAGGCTTGCTTGCAGTGTCAGAGAGTGAGTCCCTGACCGTCATGGCAGCGAGCCTGGTGGCAGGCAGGCTCTGTCCTGGAGCAGTAGCTGAGCACTCACATGATCCACAAATTGCTTTGAGGTTTCAAAAAAGCCCACAGGAGCCCTAGCTCCTCTCTCTCTCTCTCTCTCTCTCTCTCTCTCTCTCTCTCTCTCTGGCAACAGCTCTGTGACCTCCCCCACACCTTGGCCCTTTGCACCCCCTTATCGGCTTCATCAGTAGTGTTTTATAGTACCACAATGAGCGTGTTTCCCTGAGTCCTGAGTGCCTAACAAATTAGCAAGCCAGAGTCAATTTACAGTTAGCCCACAGCATGGACCAGATTCTCGTGTGCATATCTGTTGTCTCAAGCATGGCAGTTTTATCAGACTGAGCCCCTCACCTGAATTGAATTAAATTATAGAACAATCATTTGATATCTGCTGGAGAATTACTCGGTGCCAGGGGAAAGCCCCCTTATATCTGATCATAGAATTATTCGATCTTGAGTACTAGGGAGATCCGCTTCTGGGTGCATTTGTAAGGATTTTTCTAGAGAGGTTTAGCTGTGAAAGGGGGATGCATTCTGAATGTAGGTAGCACCACCCAATCTATGGTCTGGCGTCCTGGACTAAATTTAAAAAAGAGAAAGGAAGAAAGCAAGCTAGGCACCTGTAATGACTACTCCTGATTGTCAGCCTGACCACATCTGGAATGAACTACAATCCAGAATTGAAAGGCTCACCTGTGATCCAGATCTTGAGGCTAGAAGACACAAGTTTCTGACCTACATCTTGGCATGGAGATCTTGAAGAATAGTGGTCATAAAAAGCTTAGGCCCAGGCAAGATAGTACTAGCCTTTAATCCCAGGAGACTGAGGCAAAGAGTTCAAGGTCAGCCTGGGACAAAACAAGTCCCAGATCAAGGCATTGTCGGTACACACCTTTAATCTGGGCCACACTTTCTGCTGGAGACCTACATAAGGACATTGGAAGAAGGAAGATTCGCTCTTCTTCACCCGCTTGCATTTTACTTGCCAGCACATCTGTTGGAACCTACTTCTACAGAAGACCAGCTGAAACAACTAGCCTTGTGGGACTGAGCAACTGCTAGATTCTTGGATTTCTGGTTCACAGTTGCCCATTGTTGGGTTAGTTGGACTACAGACTATAAGTCATCATAATAATTTCTCTCAATATAGAAAGACATTCCATACGTTCTGTGACTCTAGAGAACCCTAACACAGCACCAGAATTCCCACTCCTGCTTTCTGACTTTGGATGCAGCGTGACTGTCCAGCTCATGCCCCACCCACCGCAATGATGGGCAGTTCTGTCAAACTGTGAGCTCAAATAAACCCTTCCCTCCCTTGTTTCTGTTAGGTATTCTGTTGCAGCATAAGAAAAATAGCTAGTACAGAGAAAAAAGGAGAGGAAAAAAAAAACAAAACTGTGGCTTTTCCTTGTAAGGCACTAGCTACCGTGCTTTGTGGCAAATGAGAAAGACAAGTCCTTGCTCTTGGATGACTGCCGGTCTAAAATTAGACAGTGGGAAAAACAGGCATAAGAGTTCCCCTTGCCCACAACTATGTTCCCCAAAGTTTCAGTGGCCTTTGCCAGCGGTCAACCACACTTTGAAAAATACCAAATGGAGAATTCCAGAAATAAGTAATTGATATGTTTTATTTTACTTGCCTTTCCGAGAAACACGGTGAAATCTTGAGCCGTCCCTCACTGTCCCATCCGGTACGCAATTCACCCCCTTGTCCAACATTTTTCTTCTCAGTTTGCTACCGGCCTATGAACAACTTAGTAGTCATCGGGGCTGTCAGAGTGCTGCTATCGTACTTCCGTAGTTACGTTCCAGGGGGCTTACACAGTAGCCTAGAGCTATGTCACGTGACCACCACGCTCCTTTTCCCCCCTCCCTTCATCTCCGTTAGGTCTTTCGTTATCTAACATCTGCACAGAAAGGAAGGTGAATATGATACCATTCAAAGGGAGAGACAACATATATAGCTGTTTATTATAATATCTTCTTACAGTTGCGTCATTTTAGTATTCATTATTTTTGTTGATCTCTTATTGTGCCTCATATAAACTGTACTCATATATGTAGAGAAGTATAACGCCCCGAGATCCACACTAAGTATAGCTTTGAGCACACGGTAGGAGTCTCAGGTAGCAGGGGACTTTCCATAACTACAAAATCAGGAAGTGCTGGGTCTAATGGAGGTGCAGTGTTCTGTGTGAACACAGAGAAGGGATTATGCTGTGATCTGCCAAGAAGACCACAGCAGGAATGAACACAATGCTTGTAGACCTCTATGTCGCCCTGCCTAGCTGTCTTTTATGGGTCCTAGTGGTGGGGATTCGCTGCTTTATTGCGACCAGTCTTTTTTTTTTTTTTCTTTTTTTTTAGCATCTTCTCAACTGAACCAATGAGGAGTCATTATGCTCTCTGCATTCTCCCTCAGAACAATGAAAGAGATGATCATGTGTTGCTCATCCAATCAGGGTCGCATGTGCTACATGACTATCTTAATGATCAAACATGGACCTACAGGGAGTTAACTCCCACCTCAGTTCAATGGCCGTTACTGCACAGAGAGAGGAGGGGCAGAGACAGGGAGAGAGGGAGAGAGAATGAGAGAGACAGAGACAGAGACAGAGACAGAGAGAAAGACAGAGACAGAGACAGAGAGAAAGACAGAGAGAAAGACAGAGAGAGAGACAGAAAGAGAGAGACAGAAAGAGGAGGGGTGGGAGGGAGAGGAGTGCCCACTTCAGGCTAGAGAATGCTTAGTGCACTGGTAATAAACTGAGGCTGTTACTAAGGTTTCTGAGTCAAGCTAATGCGCCTGGCTAGGAAGTCCATACTGTGCCCTGAGATGGGAACAAACAAATAGATAGTGCCTGCAGGGGGTGAGGGGGTGGGGGGTGGGGGGGGGTGGAAGTGGAGAGACTCAGTTTTTAATATATTGAGTTTTAAACGCATGAGTCATGAGATTCAAGATGTTCACAGTCTTATCAGCGGGCTATTTTGACCCTTGTTTTAGAGATAAAAAAAAAACGGCACCAACTGAAGTTTAAAGAAGTTAAGGAAAGGCTGTGCCGGGTGGTGCCGAGAAGTCCTAGCTATTTGTGAGCCTGAGATCAGTTCTAAGGCAGTCTGGGTCCTTTAGGGAGACCCTGTCTCAAAAGAAAAGTAAGGGGGCCGAAGTGGGGAAGAGTACTGGATGCTTTTCAAGGGGACCTGGGTTCAATTTCCAGTACCCACCTGGCAGCTCACTGTGACTCCAGGTTGCCCCCCTTGACCTCCAAGGCACACACATCACATACATACATACATACATACATACATACATACATACATACATACAGGCAAAACATTCCTATAGACAAAGTAAGAAAAATCTAAAAAATACTTTAAAGGAGGTGAAGAAAAGTAAAAAGAAGGCCGAGGCTATGGCTTTATGATGGAGTAGCTGTCTGCTGTGTTTGAGATCTTAGTAGCACACACATACCCAAAACAAAACAAACAAGCAAACAAAACAGTACCAAAGAGGAGGGGACATGGTTCATCCACACCCAGATCCAGTCATTTGAAGCCACCATCTGTGCTTTAAAGGGGGGAGGGGTGAACTAGAGATAGGGCTCGGCAGTTAAAAACATTTGCTGATCTTATAGAAGATCCAGATTCAGGGCCCAGCACCCGCAGGGCCACGCACAGCATTCTGTAACTCAAGTAAGTCCCACGTGATTTGATGTTCTCGTCTGGCCTCTAGGGATACTGGGTCCTTATGTGGTGCAATTCCATCAGGCAAGCAAAATATGCCTACACATTATAAATAAATAAACAAACAAATAAATAAACAAATAATAAATCGAGTTCTCCCGGTTTCCCTCAAAACCTTGTTCAATGTAGCAGACCCTTTCCTCAGGGCTTCTTGGGCTGGTACTAAAGATTAGGCCTGGATCATTAGGCCAATGGACTACCACTGAGCTATAGCACCGGCCCTTTCTGGATTCTAAAAAGCTAACGTGACTGCCTCAGCAGCAGTCTGGTAGGAGCCAGTACACAACCTGGTACCTTCTGCCGGCCGCCTGAGGGGTTCTTCTCAGAGGTCTGCACTCAGGTGAAGCCAGGAATCTATATTTGGTTTCCAAGAAGAATTTCAGGAAGAACCAAAAGAAAGCAGCTTTGGAATTTATTAGGAAGAGCGTTACTTAAATGTCGGGGTTAATGAAACACTTTTATAGAGAGAGGTTCTCAGACAAAGAAGATACTACCAAGCAAGGCTGTGGGGTTTCCCCGAGGAGAGCCATGCTATGGTGTCTTTACATCCCAAAGGACTGCTAAGGGGAGAGATGAGGCCATCCGGTATTTCTTGGTGTACTTAACATGTAACCATACTTTATAACATTAACAAGTCTCTAGGGCTGCAGGGGAGGTTACGACTTCTTACTGTAAACAAAGTTTATACTGTTTGTGAGATTTCTAGGTTTGCATCTGGGACAAAACAAGGCCACTGTTAGGTCCAAAGCCTTTCAAAATGGCAGTTCTGGTAACATTGTCCTAAACAGAAGGCCTCTGGCCAGGTAAACAGAAGCCTAAATTCATCATTCCTCAGGGATCTTGTAGGTTGGGCAATCAGGAAAATTAACACCTCTCTTATCGTCCCAAAGCTCAGCTACACTGGGCAAGCACATCCAGTTCCCAGTTAATCTGAGCAGCCTGTATCAGCTCAGAGACCCTCATCTTGCTGACTCTCACATAAAACCTGCTTGCCTTCCTGACTAGTGGCTCTTCTCTCTGCCCCCATGAGACAGGCTTGCCAGTTTGATCACTTAATAACCTGGCTCTCTCTTCTGATTCCCAGGAGGGAGAGACCACAGTCTTGGTTTGGTGACACAGTGTGTGGAGTTGCACTATTTTGTCCACATCCAACTCTCGGTCTGGTCTAGTGGAATTCAGCGCACGCAGCCTAGTCCAAAGCAATCGACTCCTGCGATTTTTATTTGGTAATGGAATACAAATTTCAAGAAGGAAGATGTGGGGCCAGAGAGTTGGCTCAGTGGTTCAGAATGCTTGCCATTCTTACAGGGAACCTGGGTTCGATTCCCAGCATTCATATGGTGGTTCACAATCACCTGTGTCTCCAGTTTCAGGTGACCTGATGCCCTCTTCTGACCTGTGTGGGTACCAGTCATACAGGTTGTGCTCATAAATACATATAGGCAAAACACTCATACACACACGGTAAATAAATACTTTAAGATTTTAAAATATTTAAATTCAAAATAAAAATGTAAAATGTTTAAGTTTTAAATACAAATATTAAAGGAGGAAGAGGGTCTGAGAGATGAAAAACAAGAATTGAAGAAATTCAAGCCAGGCTAGGTGGCTCACATCTGCAGCCCTAGCAATCAGAGGGTTGAACGGGATTGCTGCTCTAAGTCTGAGGCCAGAATGCGCCACATACTGAGTTCCAGATCAGTCTGGACTACAGTTTTAGAAAGTGCCCCCAAACAAGAAAAAAACCTTGAAGAAATTCATGATAGCTGGCAATTTGGAATTTAAAGCTTTTTTTTTTTTTAACATTTATTTAGTGGGCTGCATGCATGCACGTTTGTGCCTGTGTGCACGTGTGTGTGTGTGTGTGTGTGTGTGTGTGTGTGTGTGTATGTGTATTCATGCCATGGTGTGCTTATGGAGGTCAGAGGACATCTTGAGGTAGTCAATTCTCTCCTTCCAACACATGGATCACAGGGATCAAACTCAGGTGGTCAGACTTGGTGGCAGATACTCTTACCCAGAGGGCCCTCCCTCCAGTCCCAAAAGTGATGTCTTAGGGAGCACACTGTTCAATGTCAGCTCTTAAGGGGTTAATGCATAAAAAATACACACATTCGATATAAGGTTGAAAGCGAACTCAGCCCAAGCTACAAAGCATTGACGATAGTTTCAAATAAGTGGAATGTTCACAACTAGATAATGTAAATTGGCCTTTGAGGTAAATGATCTGGTAACGTATATTAAGGCCAGACTTACATGTAGTATTCAAAGCAGCAATTCTAGCACTAGGTGTGTGCTCGGCAGAAGTGCACACACCCGTCCTGGAGAAAACGGGAGTGATGGCTGTCTCCCTTAGCTTTCCGTTGCTGCTGTGGAAGCCAAGGGGTTTGCAGCTTTAGTAGGTGCCCTTTGCAAATCCTTTTACCATTCTTAGCAATAGGCGATGCTCCCTTTTTAATGAACCTCTTTGCACAGATCTGAACGACTACTCTTAGATGTTCCCCTCATCCCACCCCCTCCGAAAGCTAAAAAGCAGGATGAAAGCCAGGTATCTCTGCCTTAATTTTAGGTCTGCCTCCTGCTGGATTCTACCCTGGCAATGTTAATGTCTCATCTCCCTTAAAGACTGAAGGCAAGAGAGATAAAAGTGATTGTCTTAAACATGCAGCTACCTTGGAATCCAGAACAGTGAAGCCCACCAGGACAGATGGAGAGGCTGTGCCCTGGATGGAGAGCAACCATGTTCTGGGATCACTTGTTGAGGGTCCTCGGCTTTCTCCCCCAAGCACGCAGGACTTCTTTAGGCCACTGTGCAGAACAAAGCAGAGATGACCATCAAGGACGTAACATGTTGACTCAGACTACTTAATTACGCAGGCCTCTTGCCCTTTACCTCATTCTTTCTTTGTTTAAAATGTTCATGTTGATCCCTCAAGATGGACTCGGGATCACTGAACCCCATTAGTGATTCCCCACGTGGCCACCGTGTTAAATCTCCTTCCCCTGGCTTTTCACAACCTTCAGCTCCTTCACTGGTTACTGGGTCAGTAAACAAGGCCAGTTCTTTCCAGGGCTGGGGTTTTTCTCTTAAAATGCTGATTATGGAAGTGTTCATAGATAGTCATCATATTGTTTTTTTATATTTATTTATGTATTTATTTATTTATTTATTTATTTAATGTATATTGGTTTATTTATTTATTTATTTATTTAATGTATATGAGTACACTGTAGCTGTAAAGATGGTTTGAGCTGTCATATGGTTGTTGGTAATTGAATTTAGGACCTCTGCTTGATCCGGTCGGCCCCACCCGCTCCGGCCCAAAGATCTATTTGTTATTATAAATAAGTACACTGTTGATGTCTTCAGACACAGCAGAAGAGAGCATCAGATGTCATCATGGGTGGTTGTGAGCCATCATGCGGTGGCTGGGATTTGAACTCAGGACCTCTGGAAGAGCAGTCAGTGCTCTTACCCACTGAGCCGTCTCGTCAGCCCCAGCCATTATATTGTAAATCAACATAATTAAAAAATAACTGAAAGGTGCCATTCATGGATCCTGATGGGAGCCAGCCAGGAATCAAGGGCTGTTTGTAGCTTGTTCAAATTTGTGCCTTGACATCACAGAAAGGGCACATATATGACCTCATGACGAGAATGGCAAGAGTTGTCACGAAATACACCTCCCCAATACTCTTAATTATTTATACATTTACAAAAATTATTTTCCTGTAAAATTCAGCCAATAATTACAATTTTGATTAATGAGATATTTGCTCTGTGATCATGAGAAACTCAAAAGAGCTCTGGGGAGAAAAAGCACTTTAAATTGTGATAAGAAGAAGAAGAAGAAGAAGAAGAAGAAGAAGAAGAAGAAGAAGAAGAAGAAGAAGAAGAAGAAGAAGAAGAAGAAGAAGAAGAAGAAAATGCAAGCAGCCAGTTGCTCCAATTACTTTACATCCTTTCTCAGACTGTGGGTTGAAAGAGAACGAGGTCATACAAGGATGAGAGAGCCAAACAAGCAAAGCCCTGCAGACTGGGGAAGAGGGCAAAGAGAACTGGGCACAGACAAACCCGAGTGTCTCAGAGCCGGTTCTGGCCAGGCTCTGTGTACGTGTGAACATTCTTGGCCACAGCCCTGATGTCCTAACAGCCCGGGTTTCACCATCCGTCTACTGAGGCACCTGGAACAAATAAATGTCAGAGGCAAATGACGAAAACACGATAAAGTAGAGAGGCACACAGTGCAGTCATCCCTCTCCCTGACCCTGACACTTTATTTTCTGCTTTTTGAACCATGTGCCTACCTAGTTCTGAAATCAGACACCAGAAGACAAATCCTTGAAAGAGAATCTCGAAGGTAGAGAGAATATTTTTAAAAGTCATTTCAGAAGTGAGGTGTATGAGCCAGCGGTGGTGACAGGGACCTACGATTCTAGTGCCTGGGAGATAAAGGTTGGGGGAGAGGAGGAAAAGGTGGGAGTGGGGGATTAGGAGTTCACGGGCATTCTCAGCCATTCACTGATTTTGGGCTTAGGCTGGGTAACAAAAGGTTAAGTTGTCTCAAAACTAAAAAAGGAAATGAAAGGAGAGGAAGAGGGGCACCCATATGACCATAAGAGTGGAAGTGTGGAGTGAAATCTGTAAGGTCAGGTGAGGTCAAACACGCTCAGTGCAGTATGATGGCCACCAACTAGAAAATTCATCCTGCAGAAAATCCATACTGCATCCACAATGTCAGAGCTCAAGAGCCCAGGCTTTTTGGTTCAAGGCTGTGGTGGTCTGAATGGAAATGGCCCCCATAGGGCTCGAGAGGTGGCTCAGAGGTTGAGAGCACTGGCTGCTCTTCCAGAGGTCCTGAATTCAGGTCCTAGCAACCACATGGTGGCTCACAACCATCTGTAGTGGGATCTGATGCCCTCTTCTGGTGTGTCTGAAGACAGCTATAGTATACTGCATACATTAAATAAATAAATATTTTTTAAAAAGGAAAGGAAGAAAGAGAAAGAGAGAATTAAATAAATATTTAAAATATTAAATAAGTAAATATTTGTTAAAAAGGAGGAAGAGAGAGAGACAGAGAGAGAGAGAGAGAGAGAGAGAGAGAGAGAGAGAAAGGAGGGAAGAAAGAAAGAGCCGTCATCCCCCACCCCTCCTGTAGGTTCACAGGAAGTAGCCACTATTAGAAGGTGGGGCCTTGTTGGAGGAAGTGTGTCACTGTGGGGACAGGCTTTGAGGTTTTACATGCTCAAGCTACACCCAGTGTAGAACATGGTCTCCTGCTGCTGCTTACTGATCCGGATGTAGAACTCTCAGCTCCTTCTCTAGCACCATGTCTGCCTGCATGCTGCCATGCTTCCTGCCATGAAGATAATGGACTGAACCTCTGAAACTGTAAGTCAACCCTAATTAAAAGTTTGCCTTTATAAGAGTTGCATTGGCCTGGAGAGATGGCTTAGCGGTTAAGAGTTGCCTCAGCAGCTAAGAACACTGACTGCTCTTCCAGAGGACCTGGGTTCAAGTCCCAGCACCCATATGACTGCTGACAACTATCTGTAACGCCAGGATCTGATAACCTCACAAAGGCATTCATACAAGCAAAACACCTATGCACATAAAATAAAAATAAATTTAAAAAATTATTTTTAAAAAAAAGTTGCTATGGTGTCTCTTCACAGCAATGGAACACTAAGACAAAAGCCATTTTAGGCTACATGGACTATCTTAAGATAAACAAAGGCTGAGGATCTGTCTCAGGAGTACTTGGCATAGCATTTGCAAAGCGGCTCAAAGAATTAGTTCATTGCAAACAAACAAACAAACAAACAATCCTACTTTTGCTATGATGGTTCATCCCTGAAGCCTCCGCTTAGATTCTCAGGATGGTAGAGCAGCTGCCCTGTTGTAGGGTTTTACTGCTGTCAACAGACACCATGCCCAGTGTCTTATAAAGGGCAACATTTAATTGGGCTGCAGATTCAGAGGTTCAGTCCATTATCATCAAGGTAGGATCAGGGCACCATCTAGGCAGGCATGGTGCAAGAGGAGCTGAGAGTTCTACATCTTCATCTGAAGGCTGCTGGCAGAATACTGACTTCCAGGTAGCTAGGATGAGGGTCTCAAAGCCCACGCCCACAGTGACACACCATCTCCAACAAGGCCACACCTCCTAATAGTGCCACTTCCTGGGTCAAGCGTATACAAAACCATCACACGCCCTCTGTGTCAGTCTTGTCTAGTTAGGATGCCTTCAGGAATACAGAAGGACTGAATTGATTAGTGGTGTACAAGAGTCATGATATCTATGGAAAATACTTTTAACAGAAGCTCTGTGTGTGTGTGTGTGTGTGTGTGTGTGTGTGTGTGTGTTGCATGTATGTGTTCTTGTGGGTGCATGTACGAGTTCATGCCTGAGCTAAATGTGGTATCAGATGTCATCCTCAGTGGCTATTATTTTTTTTTTCTTGAGAAGTGGGGAGTAGGCTCTGGGGATCTGCCTGTCACCCTCCTCCATGCCAGTACCGGACTGACAATGGCAGGCCATTGCATCGGATTTTGTGTGGATGCTGGGGATCTGAACTCAGGCACTCAATCTTTTCTGGTGGGCATTTTACACACTGAGCCATCTCTCCAGCCCTTAAAGAGAATCTGATTAAGGCACTTCAGTGCTACAAAAAGCCTGGAACAAAATAGAAATGAGGGGGAGTCTGTATGATGGTACACATTGATGATAGCCTCCATTACTGATGAGGCTGAGGAAGGGGCAGCACTCGAGCTCAGGAGTATGAAGCCAGCATGGGCAATATACTGAGACCCCCAACACACACACACACACACACACACACACACACACACTACTAAAAACATATGAAAGAGAATGTGTAGCTTTAAGGGACTTCTCATGTACATGTCAAATCAACAGGTGAAATGTTTACAGATGGGAACCAGGAAGCCCTATGGTCTGCCACCAGCTATGAGGCCCAAAGACACCTATGACTTTTGAGTGAGTGTTTCTGCTTCTCTGTTTGAGAAACATTAAGCCAGGTCCAAACTGGTAGAATCAGACCTATCTACCTTCATTTGACTGACTCTCTCAGGTTTCAGTTTACTGAATAAGAGTATGAAAGTCTACTTTCATTGGCTTCCCCTCTGTTGAACTTGGTGGAACACAATGCCTGGCTGCTGTTTAACTTGGCTTTGTTCATCCTGGCTCCTGCTGGAGCAACTGGACCACTTGGCTCAGAGTCCAAGGAGCTGCAGCCTGCTGGCTTCCCCACTGAGCCCCACCCCCCTGCATGCTGGGTCTTGCCCAGTCTGGGTTGTAAATAGTTCCTGGCACATACCCTGGGGAGAACACAGTGACTAACAATAGCAACTCTCTTTTTAGCTTGAATCTTGTAGAACTTGGGGCGTGAACTTGCAAAAACCAAAAATAACCTAAGGAATTGCACCGGGTTACCCGAAACAGTCTATGTCCATTATTGCCAGCATCACATGTTATTCCAACAGAGACTTAACCACTGCTGGTGAAAAGAGAAGCAGGCCTATAGCCAGCCAGACCTAAATTTAAAACCTAGCTAGGCTGTTGAATCTTATAACATCAGGCCAGTCTCTAAGATGAGTCTGTTGGGATTGAATGAGTGGGCATAAAAATAATTGCTGGGGAACTGTCTTAGTTTGGGTTTCGTTGCTATGAGGAGATACCATGACCATGGCAGCTCTTATAAAGGACAACATTTAACTGGGGCTGGCTTATAGTTTCAGAGATTCAGTTCAATAGCATCATGGTGGGTAAACATAACACTGTCCAGGAAGGAATGTTGCTGGAGAAAGAGCTGAGTGTTCTGCATCTTGACCTTATTAATTTAATAAGATTTAACAATTAAATTATTTAAATATTTTTAAAAGTCCTGCTTTTCAGTTTCATCATCTTGGGAGAGTCTCAAATACCATGCCACCAGTCTATGTCACTGTTTCAGTTTCTTCTCTGTTGTTATGATAACACCTTGACCAAAAGCAATATTGTAGTGGGGGGGGGTGGGTTGGGGGGAGGTTGGTTGGTTTACAATCCCAGGTGGCAGTCCATCACTGAGAGAAGATGAGTCAGGAACTCAAGGCAGGGACTTCTTCAAGGTAGGTCTGCTTGCTATTCTCAACAGCATTACCTCTGATGGAGGAACTTACTTCACAGCCAAAGAAGCAGAGCAGAAACCATGGAGGGCACTGTTCTCTAAGCTGAGTATAATAATCTCATGGAGATTATTATAATAATCTCATGGAGGGCACTGTTCCCAAGCTGAGTATAATAATCTCAGCTAACACTTCTATACAGCTCAGGACCACCTGCCTAGGGATTATCCCATCCACTGGACCTGTGCCCTTCTACATTAGCTAAGACTCAAAACAATCCCTGCAGACTATCCACCAGCCAATCACATCCGGGAAATACCTTAATTGGGGCTCTCCACTTAGGTGACTCAGGCAGTGTCAGTTAAAGCTAATCAGGACAGCCATAGAACAAACTACCAGATACAATGGCTTGAGACAACACACATACTAAATAACAAATGCCATAGATCAGGAGTCTGGGCCTGGCCCGAATGGCTCCTTGTTTGCATCTTCCAAGCTTCAATCAAGGTAAGTAATTGGGGTCTGGTTAGTACCTGAAACCTTAGGGCCCACTTCACAACCCATGTGGCTTTTGAAATCATTTTAGATATATATGCTATATATTATTCATATTAAGTTATATATGTCATCTCTTCCTCCCCGTTTACAGATGTTGTACATTGCCTCTGCTCTTTCCTCGGCTGGCTTTTTAAGGTTTCATATTAAAAAAAAAAAATCACATCCCAGGGGGCTGGAGAGATGGCTCAGAGGTTAAGAGCACTGACTGCTCTTCCAGAGGTCCTTAGTTCAATTCCCAGCAACCACATGGTGGCTCACAACCATCTCTAATGGGATCTGATGCCCTCTTCTGGTCTGTCTGAAGACAGTGACTGTGTACTAAAATAAATTAAATAAATAAATCTTAAAAAAAAATCACACCCCAGGTGGGTTTCCTTTAACACCCAACCTGCGTCTCCACGTCCTCCAATATTACAAATTCTTAAAGGTACATTCATGTGGTTCTTTGAAGTTTTTTTCATTACAGAATTTGGTACTGTAAAACCTCCAGGTAAGGGGCTGGTGAGATGGCTCAGTGTGTAAGAGCACCCGACTGCTCTTCCAAAGGTCCGAAGTTCAAATCCCAGCAACCACATGGTGGCTCACAACCATCCGTAATGAGATCTGACGCCCTCTTCTGGAGTGTCTAAAGACAGCTACAGTGTACTTATATATAATAAAAATAAATAAATCTTTAAAAAAAAAAAAAAAAAAAAAAAACCTCCAGGTAAGCCCGGTTTCCTTCACACAATATGTTAGTTGTTCTCTCAGCTCCTCTCCATCTCCCTTTCTCCATAAACCATATCTACTTGCCAGTGGGTGCGGAAACAGAAAGACCTTAGCACAGTGATTTAGTACATAGTTGTTGAAGAACGGTTATACTTGGTGGCTTATAATCCTTCTTGCTTTAGAATTAGTTTGTGACCCTGGGGTCACTTATCTCTGTCAAATCCTCTCGGTGGAGTGGAGGTATGGTGGCACCTGCTCATATGCTCGACACAAGACTGCCACATGTACAAGATCTGGGCCACAGACTCTCTGCCAAAAGGCAAAAAATATGGAAACCTCCTGTAAGGCGGATCTAGTGCAGGGTGTTAACTTGGCTCAAATTTGCTTTTTAAAAAAAAGTCAACGGAGATAGAACAGAAACGGAGAAGGAGGGGTGAGGTACAAGGAGAGGACCTGAGAAAGCCTACGGGAAGGAAGAAAGGTCAAGCGTGCAGAGTGACCTTATTAACCAACTAGCCAGACCCGGCTCATCACGTGACAGCCGCCGCCGAAGTCTAGCAGAGCTCCCTCTCGCGAGGAGAGGGGCGGTTTTTGTCACTTAGCTGCTGCCCCGCCCCTAGCCCCGCCCACCCCATGCTCTCACCCCAGCCGCGCCCCCTGCCTCGCGCCGGCGCGTGGCGACGTCACGCCGCCGCGCGCAGCGACGCCGGGACGGCCCCCCGCGACGCGACGTCGGAGGCGGAAGTGGCGCGGCTGTCGCTCTTGGGCTCTCACTGCCGGCTCCGGGTTCTGCGAGGAGCCTCCTGCCAGCCGCCGCGTCTCCCTGCCCTCGCTGCCCCTCCATGTGCCCGGGCGCCGCCGCTCCGCCTCGGGCCGCTGCTCACCCCGGGGTTTATGGAAGTGATGGAAGGACCCCTCAACCTTGTGAGTGGTCGCGGGCTGAGTCGGGGACCGGTAGGCTGCGGGGAAACGCGGGCTGAGGGGGTCAAGCGGCACTGAAGGGGGAGCCGCGAGCTCATGGAGGGGACCCTGATCCCCGGGGCTCAGGCCTCTCCCTCGGGGCCCGTGGCATCTGCCCTGCTGGGACCGCGTCCCAGCGCCACGTAGCCGCCGCCTGCAGGCCGCGGGCAGAGTCGGGGTGTCGGGGCCGCGCCTCGCACACCGCACCCCCTCTTCCCTGCTGCCCTCGCAGCTGGGCTAGCGAAGGCCCCTCTGAAACAGCTGGATCGGAACCCCAGTCCACGCCCCGCAGCCCGGTGCCTTTGCTTTAAGGCTCACGAAAGTACCAGACGTGTTTGCCTTTCTCAGAAACACATACAGAGAGACACACAGGGGGCCGGGTCATTATTGTTTGGGGCAAAAAGGAACACACACACACACACCGCCCCAAACAACCCCACAAAACCCCAAACCTCCCACAGTTCTGTTCTAAGTGTGATCACAGGACATCTTCGGGTTTCCTGGGAAAAGGTTCATGAAATTCAGATGCAGACGTCTGGTTCCTTAGTGTTGCGGAGTAAAACTTTGCAAGTCCCAAGTCTGTAGGTGGTTTGCGATGATGCGGAGGGATTGAGAGCAGGACCGGGAAAGATTGATTGCTTCCTTTGGAACTCTGCCCTCCCTCCCGGCTTGGAAGAGCCTGGTCCGTGCTGTGCAGAGAAGCCAGAGTCTGTGGTTTCAGACTATGGATTTCTGGAGCCAAACTCCTGGATTTGAACTCGGGCTTAGTCACCTAATAGCCTCAAGAGACCTTGAACAAAAATTTTCACTTCATTGTTTTTTTTTGTTTTTGTTTTAACCCTCGTTCGTTGTGAGGATTAAAGGACTGAATAGATAAGAGACACGTAGAACTGTACGTTATGGATGGAACATTGGAAGAGTTAGTTGCTCCAGTGAGACCGTAGCCCCTGTCACTTAATGAGATTTGGGAGTGTTGAGCGTCAACGCTGGAGAGTGAACACCTAAAGCTATGGTTCCATCCCTGGCGCCAGGTTTGCAGCTCCGAGAAATCTACCCAAGAGTTACTAATTTAGACCCTGCGTCCGTTTCTAAGTGGATTACACTTCAGGCTAATGAGGCTACACTGGTGAGTTTTGGGGAGCTAGGGAAATAACCTCGCGCCTCTCTTGTTTGTAAGAGAATTTGTGTGGCCAACTATAGTTTGTAGTGAAGTATGGGTGGCTCACCAGGGAAACTCCACAGGAATATTATTAGTCGTAGCCAGCTGTTTACCGAGTGCTTCAAAGTTCAAGTGTCCTTGCCGAACGATCACTGGTTCACTTCCAGTTAGCTTCACTTGATTTGGCAGCAGGGTGTAGCCTAACCCTGGCTACCTGCTCCACAAGCGTATTCGGTGTTCCCTATGAGAACACTGAAACTGGGGCAGTGGAAGTTGGAGTACCAATCCCTCAGTCTGGGATAAAGGAGGCAGCTGGTGGCAATGGGACTTTTATTTAGCTACTGTGTGTTTGAGCCATGCTAGCTCCAAGCTCACTGTCGCCCAGGCTGGTCATGAGCTTAGCTTTCTAAATGCTGGGATTCCAGGCCCTGCTGAGGTTTGCTGTCTTAAATAGGTAAATTAGGAGGCTAGCACAATTCCATTATCCGGTCCTAAAATTTACGTGACAAATTTCAGAAATGTGGCAGTTTGAATTTTTAAGCCATTTGAGATTTTGAAGATTTCTGATTTTCAGCCTAGCTAACCATTGAAAGGTAACAGGGTGTTTACTTGAATGATTTAAGTGCATTGCAGAGTAGCATTGGCAAGCTTCTGTTAAAGAGGTGCTAGAGACTAGGGCTTGTGTCTGTGCGCGGGTCATTTCTGTGGAAATCAAGACAGCTTGGGAATGTCATTTCCCTCCACCATGTGGGTTTGGAGATTGAACTCATGTAAGCGGTGTGTGTTGTGTGTGTGTGTGTGTGTGTGTGTGTGTGTGTGTGTGTGAGTGAGTGTCTTTATCCACTGAGCCCTAGACTAAAGTTTTTTGAAGTTTTGTTTTGTTTCTGAATGTCAGTGAGTACACAGCCTTGTCTTCCCCCAACATGAAAAGGTAGCCCTAAATTCTGTGACTTAATGAAAGTTCTCGTAAACCATACAGTTCGTCATGGAAATGTACTCCAAATGCCTACTATGGAACTTCACTACTGTACCTGGGTTTAGAATCCCATGCCCTCAGAGCATCCTTGGGACTTAGTACAAGTGTGTGTGAGGTTTGCTGGTGAACAGGCCTAAGCTGAGGGGAATTAAATGATTGCTCAGGTCAGTCCCTTAAATACCCTGCATTCCAGCTTGTCATCACCTTCTAACAATGCTTTCCTATTAATGTACTTGTGGTTTTCATTTCTGTGTGCTCTTTAGAGTGGACTGTGTCACTGTGCCTCTTATTGTTAAGGTTATAGCAAGGAATTTTCAGGACGTAGAAGAGAGTAGATGGAATTCATACTGCATTTTAATATGTAGCTATTACAAATGTTCTAGCTTTCTAATTTTTAGAGTTGGTCAAGAGAAATTATACTTCCTTTGAGGGAAAATAGTCTTTCAATTCTAAATAAATTTGTTCTGTCCAGTTTTTTCCTTTGTGTTATATGCTTATTTGAGGTAGGGTCTTAAGAACAGGCTTCAGTGTGGAGTTCAGGCTTCAAACTTGTGATCCTCCTGCCACAGTTTCCTGAGTGTTGTGTTGACCAGCCTGTACCACCACACCCATTTGTTAATTTTTAATGTGGAAAAATTGTAACTTATAAAATCACTTAGTGTGTGTTAGGTATTTCTTTCCATGCATTTAATTGTTGGCATTCAATTGGTAGCAAATGAACGTCACAAGTTCCGTGAGGTGATTTCTAGCGCTGCCAGTGTGGGCAGTGATGTCAGGGTTAGTGTGCATGACTGTTGTTCATGCCGTGCTTGCCTGGACGCTGCAGGCAGTGCCCACGTGACCGCAGAGCCACACTTGTTTTGTTTTTTCTGTGTTCATCCTCCAGCTCTCTTGTTTTCTCTTAAGAGTGCTGGGAGTGTGGAGTGTTGAGTGACAGCAGCTCTCCTCTGCAGTGTTCAGTTCTTATCTTGCCTGGAGTGGTTAACGCTCTCAAGCCTCTCATCCAAGGAAAAAAAGGTTCATATCATGGGCCAAGGTGTGCTCTCTGTGCACCTGAATTTGTTGGCCTGGAAATAATGGAAGGGAAGGAAATCCTGTGCCATCTTCGGGGCTGGGCTTACTGGGAAGCACCACGGGGTTAGGGAGCTTGGGGGATGGTAATGGAGTGCTGAGTTGTAGCCAACAGTTGGAAAGTGGTAGGGCTTCATTATTAATCTTTCCTTAATAGTGACATGAGCTACCAGTTTTATAGATTATGACATAGAAATGCAGACTAAATCGAGATAGTGGGGTTTAGAAGGCAGAATCTAAAATAGATCATTGAGCTTTGTATTAGGGCATTATTTACCCATCTGCTTTACCCGCACTGAGAAGTCCTTATAGATTGATAGCAATTGGCTTTGTGTGTGGAGCTGTCAAACTGCTGTACAGTGGAAGAGCCTCTTGGGCTTCTGCAGAAACATAGGGCCTCTCACATTACACCTAAAATAAAGTCAAAATATAACGTTCGCTACATTTGAGGTGCAGTAATACTTAATGTTAGATGATTTTTTAAAAAATATGTATGTGAGTGTTTTGCCTTTGTGTATGTTTGTGTACCGCATATGAGCCTAGAGCCTTGGGCCAGAAGAGGTCATTGGGTTCCATGGAAGTGGAGTTTGAGACCTTATTGAGCCACCATCTGGGTGCTGGGAATCAAACAAGAGTTGCCAGTGCTCTTACTGCTTAGCCTTCGGTCCAGCCTCTGGATTTTTAATTAGGTATTTTTTTTCATTTACATTTCAAATGCTATCCCAAAAGTCCCTCATTACTCCCTCCCCATTTCACTACCCACTCACTCCCACTTCTTGGCTCTGGCATTCCCCTGTACTGAGGCATATAAAGTTTGCAAGACCAAGGGGTCTCTCTTCCCAATGATGGCCGACTAGGCCATCTTCTGCTACATATGCAGCTAGAGACACGAGCTCCAGGGGTACTGGTTAGTTCATATTGTTGTTCCACCTATAGGGTTGCAGATCCCTTTAGCTCCTTGGGTACTTTCTCTAGCTCCTCCATTGGGGACCCTGTGATCCATCCAATAGCTGACCATGAGCATCCACTTCTGTGTTTGCCAGGCCCTGGCATAGCCTCACAAGAGACAGCTATATCAGGGTCCTGTCAGCAAAATCTTGCAGCCTGTGGATTTTTAATACCATCAAAATTCACCAGATTGATTTGAAAGGTCCTATACTAGATTTTCACCATCTAACAGCAGATGGTGACAGTTTCCAAAAAAGGAAAAAGAAAAACAAGCTAAACTAGAAACTGATGGAAGGGAAAAGGTTATAACAAAGCAATACAAGGGGACAGTGTTGGTCTTCAGCATAGACGTGAATGAGAGCTTCAGATTCACCACTTGAGCCGTTACCTTACGATTACTCCTTGTACTGATTAGACAGGTGACTCAGTGCGTGTGTTTGGAGGTACTGCTTGATCCTTGTTCGTGGGAGCACTGGTGGACTGATTGGGGCATGGGGCTAATATGTCTCCTTTGGTCCCAACCAATGACCATACACGTCAGGAGTATAGTAGATATTCTCTGCCTTCTTTCTAATATTTGGAATGTTGTTTTTTTCTTTTCCTTTTGATATAGCACTCCAAGTCATAGATATTAATAGATTGAAAGATATAGGAGATAGTATCATTTAACTCGGAGTTTTGTTTTTTTGTTTGTTTGATGGTGGTGGGGGGTGGTGTTTCTTCATCCTGAAACCTGCTATGTAGACCAGGCTGGCCTTCAGCTGACAGAGTTCTGCCTGTCTCTGCCTTCTGAATGCTGGTACACCGTGCTAAGAAAGGTAGCCTTGAACTTGCATTTTTAAAAGCATCCCAGAGAAGCAAAAAAGTCCTTCTTGACAGTAAATTCATTCACTCAGCACCCTAATTGTAGTTGCTAGGATTTTTGTTGGGTTTAGATGATGGGAGTCCACTTGTCTTAGTTTAAGCCAAAAGAGTTATTACTCCAAAGAAAGGGGCAGGAAGAGCAGTGGTAAGGGTCTGGGAGCATGTGGGGAATCTCCTTTGATAGACTTTGAACTAACTGTTTCAGCCTTGTGTTTTCTGCCTGGCTGCTCTCAAACGTCCTGTATTTACAACCCTTTATGCTATGTTATACTTGCTTTCTGATTTCTGTTGTTGGGATAAATATTTAATCCCAAATCTGGGGTTTCTATCTTGCCTTTTACCACTTCATTTCGAGATAAAAGACACACACAACCTTTATATTTATAATAAGCCTTAATCAGCACAAGAGCAGGGCAGACCTACTCTCTATGATACTGGAATTTACTTCCCTATCAATAACCCAGAGCTATTACTTACTTTGTTTCATCTGTGCTGCTCTTAACTCCAATAATTCAATTGGCCAGCCCTCAGGACCATATTTTCTTGACTCCTAACCTATGGCGTCTTTCTCCTCTTTCTTCACGTCTTTCTCCATCCTGGTGTCTTCAGGGAACACCTAGCACTACCTGTCTTAATTCTGCCTAGCTATAGGCTGTAGGCATCTTTATTTACCAATCGTAAATAACTTGGGGGGTAAGGTCATATAGGGTCACTTGAGTCTATGTGTGGACTGTCTCTGGGCAGCCAGGTCTTGGGGCCCCCACACTTAGCATTACAACACATAGCAACAGACCAAACCTGAACAGATTTGAGGTTTGAAAATCTGGAGTTTAGGATTCTTTTTAGGTGTCCAGAAAACTAGGCAGTATAATAAGAATATGGCATCTGCTATAGGCATCCTGGTGCCAAGGAAAAGCAGTGTATAGAAAGGTAGACTGTATTTTGATTTTGGTTTTTCTACTTTGAATTTCTAAAGAAACAATTTTGTGAATTTATTTTAATGGCTATAATTTTATCACAATGTTTAAACAGAACAGTTTTAGAATAGGAATCCTCTAAAGACTCTTTAAAAGATAATGGTGACTATAGATTTCTATAGTATCTTCTACCTTTTTAGAGACAGGGTCTTGTGTGGCTCAGGCTGGTCTTAAATTCATTATGCTGTTAGGGACGACTTAGAACTAGTTCTTCTTCACCACCTGCCAGGTACCAGGATTATAGGTGTGTGCCGAGATGCCTGGAGAACAGGAAGCTGAGACAGTGGCTTACATCTCAGGCTGGCCTCCAACTTGTGATCCTACTTCAGCCCTTTTAGGGAACAGAGGTGTGAGCCACTGTCTGTAACATCGAAGATTGTACTTTGTCCTAGCTTCCCCACACGTTTGGCTAGTTGGTTAGGTTTGTTTATTTGTTTGTTTGTTTGTTTAGTTTGCTTCTCTCTATGAAAAGCTCTGGCTGTCATGGAACCAGCTTTATAGACCAGGCTGGCCTTAAACTCATAGATCTCCTCGTCTCTGCTTCCCAAGTGCTGAGATTGGAAACCTGCACCACCACGCCTGAGTTGTCTTTGATTCTTTCTTAAGATATGAGCCTCGGCCACAGATTCACTTCAGTAGACTTGCAAGCTCTACTGCAAAACTACTGACTGAAATTCTGCATTTTTAAGCAAATGCCCAAATGGTTCTCTTTACAGCTCCTAAACAGTGACCTGGTGCAAAGTCAGACTGTTAATAACAAGTGAGGATATAGCCCCTGCAAATTGGAAGAATGTAGCTGGTTTATTATGAGAGTCAGAACTTGATCTTAGAGCCCCTTGGCTCTTGGTAGGGTTAGGTCTCTGCAGTCCTATCTTTGTTATGAGGTGCTGTGGGGTTTCAAGGAAGTTTCCTTTTATGAAAGAAAAGCTGTGGGCTTTTTTTTAAAGTTAAAAACGGTGAAGGCACCTGCACATGACACCTCCATTCATTCATTTTTCTGTTGCTGCTTACTGCCTAAGACTTTGATTGAATACCACCATTCACTGCAGATATCTGTCAGCTCTCATTGTTTATACTGTCTTCTTAAACTATCTGCCCTTTGGTCTCAGTGTGGTGGTACCCATTTATACTTCTAGCATGTAGAAGGTGGTAGAGGCAAGACATGGGATTCTGTCTAAAAAAATCTGCACCTCCTGTCACCACCCCAAATGTTTTATGTGGTTACTGTTCAGGACATACTTTTTGCTCAATCTAAGTCTCCATGATTAAAATCAACGTATTATTTTAAGCTCCTATCATAGCTGAGATTTAGGGAAAAGTTTGCATTATTGCTATTGCAAATAATTGATGAATAAAAGCTCTGTGAAACAATAGGGACAATGCTGCCTTTAAGAAGAGTTGTTTGTTTCTTCTTTACAAAAATAGAAGTAGGGGAAATACAAGCAAGTGTGCTGCTTTCTACTTGTGTTTGCTTTGTATCGAGTAGACTCAATAAACATGCCCAGAATACATCTGTAGTCTCAGTTGCAAACATGATTTTTATGAAGCATTTCTGGCACATTTCTTAAAAAGCCTTCAAGATAAACCATCTTACACCTAACTGAACAGATTAGTGTTTTCCTTAAAAAAACCAAGCAACCAAACAAACAAACCCCCAAACCATGAAGTTTGCCATCCTAACCATTTTATGAACATAGTTTAGTAAGATTAAATATATTTATAATCTTGTGAAATTACCTTCCCATTTAAGACTGAATAGATTCCATTATACTTTGATTTGTCTAATCTTCTGTTATGAACATTTGCATTGGTTCTACTTGGTTATTGTAAATAATGCTGTTGTGAACAAGGGGTTTTGTTTTCCTGGTAAGTTGTCCTGTACTTCAGAACTTCCTTCCACCCTCAAGTGCCAGGATTCAGGCTGTGATTCAGCCACTTTTGGTCTCCATTGCTATGATAAATACCTCCCATGTGTTGGTTTGCTTGAGAATGGTCCCATAGGCTCATACATTTGCTCACTCAGTCCTGATTGATGAAAGGGCTAGGAGGTATAACCTTATTGGAGAAGGTGGTGCTGGGGATGGGCTTTCATATCTCAAAATCCCAGTCTGGCTGCTGCTTGTGGATCAGAATGTAACGTGCGCAGTTACCATGTCTCCAGCACCATGCCTGTCTGCTTCCTCCATCCTACCATGATGGTCATGGACTAACCCTCTAAAATTGTAAGCAAGTCCTCAAATTCCTTTTGTAAGAGTTGCCCTGGTCATAGGATCTCTTCCCACCAGTAAAACAGTGACTAAGGCAATAGCCAAAAGCAACTTAGAGGAAAAAGGGGCTTATTTGATTTTACAGTTTGTAGTTCATCATCTGAGGAAGTCAGGGCAGGACTCAAGGCAGGAACTGGAAGAATATTTCTTGCATGGCTTGCTCAGCCCTCTTTTCTTAATCCAAGACCACCTGCCCAGGGGTTGACCCTGACTTAAATTGTGCTGGCCTTCCCATTATATGCTTGCCTACAGGCCAGTCTGATAAGGGCATGTTCTTAATTGAGTTTCCTCTTCTCAGATAACCCAAGCTTGTGATAAGTTGATTTATAGACAAACAAAAAACAACTAACTACAGTTACGGTTCATGTGTTTGTGCGTGCCTGTCTTTTTGTTTGAGAAAAGGTCCCACCCGGCACTGAACTTAATTCTCTTTCTTTTTTCTTTCCTGTTTCTCTTTCCTTCCCTTTTTCTTTCCTCCTTTCCTTTTTTCCTTTTTCCTTTTTTCCCTTTTTCCTTCTTTTTCCTTTTTCCTTTTTCCTTCTTTTCCCTTTTTCCTTTTTCCCTTTTCCCTCTCCCCTTTTCCCCCTCTCCCCTTTTTTCCCCTCTCTCCTTTTTTTCCTCTCTCCTCTTTTTCCCTCTCCCCTCTTTTTCCCTCTCCACTTTTTCCCTCTCCCCTTTTTCCCTCTCCCCTCTCCCCTCTTTTCCCCTCTTTTTCCCTCTCCCTTCTTTTTCCCTCTCCCTTCTTTTTCCCTCTCCCCCTTTTCCCCCTCTCCCCTTTTTTCCCTCTTCCCTTTTTTTCCCTCTCCCCTTTTTTCCCTCTCCCCTCTCCCCTCTTTTCCCCTCTATGTACCTTTATAGTAGGAATATCTAAATTTGCTTTTCTTTTTCTTTTTTCTTTGATGACTTGCACATGAAATATACTTACTACTAAGTAGAACAGAGGCCACTTAGCAGTTAAAGCCCAGTAAGCAGAGAGGGCTTAGGAATGGTGTCCTCTCAGATACTATGCTTCTTGGCTTGGCTCCTTTCATAGCTTAGTTTTTTGTTTGGTAACAAACAACATCCGTTATCTTGTTAAAAGGCTGATTTTATTTAGGAGTCTTGTTTTATAATTTTGGAGTAACTAAGAATGTTTGTCTTCTAGGCTCACCAGCAGAGCCGCCGAGCAGACCGTTTGTTAGCTGCTGGGAAATACGAAGAGGCGATTTCTTGTCACAGAAAGGCAACAAGTAAGTGCTTTTCTTAAATACTGAACAGAGCTGTTGGCAGACAGGCCAGAGGGGGCCAGCCTGCACCGCCAGGGGAAATACTGTCACAAAACGGGGGGCTCTCTCTCTCTCAAGATTTATTTATTTATTTTATGTATATGAGTACATTGTAGCTGTAAGGATGGTTGTGAGCCTTCATGGGGTTGTTGGGAATTGAATTTAGGACCTCTGCACAATCTGGTAGGCCCCACTTGCTTGGTCCCTGCTCCCTCCAGCCCAAAGATTTATTTATTATTATAAATAAGCACATTGTAGCTGTCTTCAAACATACCAGAAGAGGGTGTCAGATCTTATTACAGGTGGTTGTGAGCCACCAAATGGTTGCTGGGATTTGAACTCAGGACCTTCGGAAGAGCAGTAAGTGCTCTTACCTACTCAGCGATCTCCAGGCCACAAGAGTTCTTTCTTACTGGTAGTTGTCATGTAGGTATGAAGCTGTTGGCTTTCCAGGCTGGAGATGGAGTGTCAGTTAAGTACGTATTTAGAATGTATGTTTCCTACCAAAATTTCTGGTTAGTCTTATAAGTAGATATGGGGGCCTGATTTGCAAAGCTCTGTCTCAGTTAGCTAGGTAACAAACTCAAAAGCCTTGGGAGTGCTTACTCGTGATTCATCTCGAGTGGTGCCACCTCTGTTCTAGAACATGCTGCGAGAAAGCACTTCTCCTTCCCTTCCCTTCTGAGTAAAGCAGTATTCTTTCCTGGCAGGGAAAAGAATGTTATTTTACTGTTGAAATACAAACTCATGGTGGGCACTGCTTTGGCTAAATCTCCTGCATGTTTTGCTTATAAGTAATTACCAAGAGGAAAAAAATTTGACTCAGGATCTTGCTAATATAGCCTCCTGGCCCAGTACTTATTATGTAGCTCAAGCTTACTCACCGAGCTTGCACACTTCTCCTGCTAAACCTCCTGAAGTGTTCGGATTACAGGTGTGTGCCAGTCACACCCAGCTAAAAATTGTAAACTAGTTTTAGTTAAATGAGTGGCTCACACCTGTAATCCTCACACTTTCTGGGGTGAAAGACAGAGCATCACAGAATTGAACACCAGATGGGGGATGGAGAGAGAGAGAGAGAGAGAGAGAGAGAGAGAGAGAGAGAGAGAGAGAGAGATAGATGTGTGTGTATGTGTGTGTGTATTTTTATATTAGGTGGAATTTTCTATAATCCAAAACCAGTTGTCTTTAAATCTCTCTTCAACCATAGTATTAACTAGATTGTTAATGTGTAGTGTAACCCTGTGATGGTATACCATGTTTAAATAGAAAACCATGATATTGATGAGTGCCATGGTCCTTTAACCATAGTAGATAAGGCTTTGTGTGTATGTGTGTGTTAGGTGAAAGTGGAGTGAATCAGCCAGAGTACGACGTATGTAAGTTTATTTATAGTCACCTGTTGTAATTGTCATCTGGAGGTTTACTGTCTCTGTTCAGCTAACTTAGGCTTAGTCCTGGAAGCTTCTAGCTTCTAGCTTCTGTACAGTATAATCTAGGATTATAGAATGTTTTCAATCTTTGAGACTTACAGCTGAATAAGTTCACGTTTCTAGTTATTTCTGAACTCTGGCTGGCTGGTTCAACTCAGCTGTTCTGGCTCAAACTCTTCTCCAAGATGACTGATTGACTCTGGCTTCTCTTGGCCTCTCCTGAATTGCTCTGCTTGGCCTCAAACTAACTCAAGCAATCACCTGTGTCCAGCTTGTTATTTCTCTGTACCTTGTCTCTGTACAACTCTCCTGCTAAAGCAACCTCCTTTTTCTCACCCCTTAAGTAGCTTCTCTTTCTTCTCTCCTCTTTCTTGTAATAATTGGCCATATCTTATTCTGTCAAATTTTTCTCTGATTCGTCACTTTGTCTGCCACAGCAGTTAGACGTCACTTTCAAACAGGGGTGTTCCTTCTACAAACTAACTTTACCTTCATTATTTGGGTTAAAGGTGTGTGCTAAGGACTGAGAAACACCACAGCTAGAAACATAACCTCTGGGTTCAGGGTGTTATCACATATCCTGCAACAGTATTATACACTAAGTGTAGGATATTCTGAAGAAACATAACCTCTGGGTTCAGGGTGTTATCACATATCCTGCAACAGTATTATACACTAAGTGTAGGATATTCTGAAGAATTTGAAAGGGAGGGGAAAAAATCCCTAAGCTGATCTTTTGTCTTTGAAGACTGAACAACTATGGGAGACTGGACAATGTCTAGTTTCCCACAGTGGTAGAAAACTTGCAGACAGTTGGAGGTCGTGAGGTGGGGGGTATTTCTCTTGTTTACTTAATATGTACTTTAAATATTAGTCTCATGTTATAATTAAGAGAAGTAATTGCCATTATTGTTAAGATTTTTCCAAACCCAACAGGAAAATCCCAGTACTGAGGAAGGAAAATGAATAAGTCTCACACCTAACCAAGAAGCTAATAGTAGTTGATATCTGCTAATGGAAGAGAAAATACATTTTTTTGGCTTTGTGGGTTTTTTTTTTTTGTTGTTTTTTTTGTGTGTGTGCACGCATGTGTGTATAAACTGTTTTGTTTTTGTCTTTTTAGTTTTTTTTTTTTGAGAGAGAGAAAACATGAAGTTGGGTGGGTAGGGAGATGGAAAGGATCTAGAAGGAGTTAGAAAGGAAAAGAATATGATCAAAATATGTCATCTGAAAAAATTTTAAATAAAAAAAGAAAAGGTGACTCTTTATTTGAGATAGTTCTTTCATAAACTTCAGTATTAGATTATCAAGTGTGATTTTTGTGAAGGAAACCCTGACCATGCACTCAATATTTTAAAAAAAATTTTAAAATAATATTTGTTTTATATCTGTGTGTACATGCATGGCTGCCTGAGTTTATGTGCAGCACATCTGTGCAGGTGTCACTGAAGGCAGGAGGACATTGTGTTCCCTGGACTTGGAGGAGGAAGCCTACCTGGGTGCTGGAAACCAAAGCGAAGAGCCATAGTGCTCTTAATGGCTGGGCCATCTCTGCTTTATTGTGGGTAATCTCTAAGTAGTGGTATGGTCCTTCTTTGCACTTTCGGATTATCGTAGGTATCCTGCCCTGTTAAATTTAGGTTCAGTGCTCTGTCAAGGTCAGCATTTCCAGTTGATTTAAACTTGGTTTTGTGAGACCTATTCTAAGTGTTAAGACAGGTGGTTTAAAGCAAACTGTAGTTCCGGGGAGACACATGCATGTAGACAGGATGACGGGCTGTCACACGAAGTCCCACAGTGTGTCCTAAATGCTGTTTCCCTGTTTGTGTGCAAGCTTGGCAGAGATGGTAGTGCTGGAGAAGGAACATTTACTTTGAATCTCGGGCTTGGTAGAACCTGGCAGACAGAAAATTCTAAGTTGTGAAATTTAAAAAAAAAAAAATCATTAAGGTATCTGGATTAAGAGCAGACAGCAAAGGAAGTGTAAAAATCAGAGGCTCCAGAAACGTTTCTAGTGAGCGAGAGCCTGAGCCAGGATTAGTAGCGCTTGTGACTTTAGTCCAGTTATTTCAGAAAGACTATTAAATACCTTACAGAGGAACATAGGTGCGTGCAGAAGCTAAAGGCAAGTAGATGAGGAAAGCCATGCAACGCTGGACGGGAAGGACTGCGACTGGGATTCATGAAGTGAATTTCAAGTTCTCGTATTGCAGAGCTTGCTCTTGCTTCTGTATTAGTCAGGGCTTCCTCTTTCTGACAGAATACATTTTTGTCTGAAACGTCTGGAACTCCGCCTTTATTCTCTGCATTCTGGTCAGCATTTTGGTCTGCTGTTTTTACCAGAATTGCCCACTAAGCACCACCTGACAACTCTCTAAGCCGTCTTCTCGAGCTTTCCTTCTCCACACTTTCAGACTTGTGGAGACCAGTGCCAGTCACTTCTGAACGACAGTGGTTCTAGGCTTAGTTCTAGTTTCTGGGATAAGTTTCCATCACGGGCAGAAATATCTGAGGAAAATGTACTTTCTTATTTATTTTATTTGTGTACGTTGGAGTGAGGGAGATAGGCATGTGTGCAGATTAGAGGATAATTGTTGGGAGTGGTATCCAAGGATCAAATGTGGGTGTCTCTAGCTGCTCTACCCTCTTGACAGCTCCAGAAATCAACTTTGACAAAGGAAAGACAGCAAGAACAAGTAAGGTGTATACCACCACGCCTGATGGCGTGACTTTAATCCCAGAACACATGGCGGAAGGAGAGAAGTGATTCCCACAGACTGTCCTCTGACCTCTACCTGTGTGCCGTGGTGCTCTCGGGGACATCAAGATCCATCAGGCTGGACTATCCCAACCCTGAAAGCGGGCACTCAGGGAGCTAAGTCAGCATCTTTTAAGTTTGAAAGCAGCCTGGGCTACATTGTGATATTTTTTTAAAACTTTTTATTTATTCATTTTATGGGTGTTTTGTTTGTATGTTTGTTTGTGTCTGTGCACAGTGTTTATGCTTGGTGCCCAAAAAGGCCAGAAGAGGGCAAGGATTCCCTCAGATTGGATTAAGGTTGTAAGCCATCATGTGGGTGCTGGGAATTGAACCCCAGTTCTCTGGATGAACAGCCAGTACTCTTCATTGCCTGAGACCCTACTTTGAACAAAGATGCATCCAAATTACGTCAGCTTAGCCCACCGAGAAAAATGTAAAGATTTCAGCATTGCCTATTTAAATTCAACAGTTTAAATCACCCAGAATTTGATCAAGATTAAAGAAAAGTGTGTCTTCTTAAATGGTATTATACTGCACAGTGTATATTATCATATCTAAAGGCTTTTTGTTTAGGCAGTCTATAGCGTATGCTGGGTTTGAAATTGTGATCCTCCTATGTCAACCTCCCCCATGCTATTCCACGAGTGCCACAGTGTCTGGCTTAGGGCTCTTACGCACCTAATGATAGCGGTAGATTGCTGTTGGGATAGCACAGAAACAGTCGAGAAAAAGAGTTCCCGTAGGAGAGCACAGAGATGTGCAGATAACGCAGGTAGACGGAGTCATGAGGATCTCTTGATAGTTTTGCTGAGCATAGAACCTCAGTAAATTCTTACTTAGCTTGGTTCTCTGTAAACAGTTTAATTAAATCTTTAGTTCTTTCATCATAAAAATCTTCAAATCTTTTTGTTCTACATTGTTAGGCCAGGTAAGCCCTCAGCCATGGCTAGGCCCCCAGCCTCCCCACCTTTAAAGGGTTTAAAGCTTCCAGTTATTAAGATGGCTTAGGGAATACTTGTTTACCAGTGATATTCTTTTGGGAGAAGTTAATACTGTTTTCAAATTTGCCTTTTTAGAACAGTTGCTTAGAAAACCAGTTCTCTGTATTGTGACGAGTAAGCATTCCTATTATTAACCTATAAATTACAAACTTATGATACTCATATATTAATTTTCTGCTTTTTTTTAATTAGCATATCTCTCTGAAGCCATGAAGCTGACCGAGTCTGAGCAGGTGAGCCATGCTCATAGTATTTGCAGAAGTGTTTTGGGGGGCTGGAGAGATGGCTCGGCAGTCAAGAGAAGAGAACCCAGGTACTATTCCCAGGATTTGTGCCAGGCAGGGGTCTGATGCCGGCTTCCGGCTTCATAGGCACCACACTCACACACACCCTCCTTCCTCCGTTATTTAAAAAACAATCATGGTCCACTGTATAGTCCTTGCTGGCCTGGTGTACACTATGTAGAGCAGGCTAGCCTTGAACTCAAGAGATCCATAGACCTCTGTCTCCATAGTACTATGATTATAGGGATGTGCTACTATGCCTGGCTGAAAAAAAAAACTTTTTTTTTCCCCTCAAAGCAATATTTTCTTGTGGAGATTTGAATTGTGACACTGAAAAATATGCAGATGTATTTTAGGAAGGAAATGAAAAACTCTATGAGCCACCTGCCATTGGCATTGCAGACATGTTTTCCTGTGTCCTGCCATTACTTAGAGGTCTCAGCCAGGGGTTTTCCTTGGCGCCCATCAGGACCTTTCCTACTGCTCCACTGGCTTTTGACACTGGCTCACACCGAGGAAGCAGGAATGGCCAGGGCAGCCACATGGACTACACTTTGCTTAATCAGAGGCAATTGAAATCTGACCAATCTCCTCTGTGTCTCTTGAATACTTAGAAGATTCCTGGACTTTGAGATCTGTTTCTGGATGACTTTATACTGTTATATATGGCTTGGGGAAGGAAGCCCTGTGCCTAAGTCTTAAATATACATTCACCTGGGGGTTGGAGAGGTGTCTGAGCAGTCAAAAGTACTGACTGCCCTTCCAGAGAACAAGGGTCTGGGTCCCAGCTCCCACCACTGCTTTGTGGTTAGCAGAGGAAGCCCAGAGTGAGTGAATGTAGCTGATTTACTTGGGCACGGCCTTGACAAAGAGCAAGACTTCAGACCCATGGGAGTTGCCAAAACCTTCCCTAAATGGGTCAGGCGGAGAATTGGCGAAGCCCTTTTTCTCTGGTCCAAGTATGAGTGTTGGTGTTTGCAAAAACTAGCTACTGCAGCTTTATCCTCCTGGTTGTCTATAGCTTGAGACTGCCCTTCTCGCCCCAGAGACTAGCCGGCCCCTCCCTGCTGTACATAGTAAACACGCTGAGATTCCAGGTTGCAGTGGGGGTAGGTGTGGATCCATCGGTTTTTCTGGACATGTGTCTGTCTACCCTTTCTTCATCCTTCTGCCACTCCTAGTCAGGGTTCCAAGCTCACATCCTGTGGGTCAT
Source organism: Mus musculus (assembly GCF_000001635.26). NCBI lineage: Eukaryota > Metazoa > Chordata > Mammalia > Rodentia > Muridae > Mus > Mus musculus. The sequence goes on along the minus strand of NC_000076.6, from coordinate 67,268,841 downwards.
GGCAGGGGCTCACAACAGCCTGTCTCCAGTTCCCAGAGATGAACTGTCTCTTCTAACCTCCATGTACATTCACCCATGTCCACACATAAAATTAAATATGTTTAAACAACTGTGTCCAAAGCTAGGTTTTCCTTTTTTTCAGTGCCTGGGGTCAAGCTTAGGCCTTTAAGTGCTCATAAACGTGTCCCTCAGCTGCATCCTTAGCTGGGCAGATAGATGCTTTTCTTATCACATGACGGTAGGAGAAAAGGGTGTGTCAACTGAACTGAGGACATAATTCCTACAGGCTGCAACATTGGCAGCCTGAACCAAGGGATCGTTGAAGCTACAGCTGACGGTACAGAACTTGTGATGGCTGTGGTACAAGTGTGCATCAAGGTTTCCAAATGCCCTGTGGATTGGAAGATCGAGGATGAGGGGGATAGAATCCATCATGGTAGGGTGGGCATCACACTTGGAGCTCAGCCCACAGTGAATGCTTATGGTGTGGCTCGTTAATCTCTGGGGATCAGGAACAGAAATGGCTGTGACCCTAAAGGCCCACCACAGGCAGGCCATTTACATAGACCACACCTCCTAAAGAGTCCACACTCACTCAAACAAGTTTGAGACCCATGAGCCCCTGAGCCTTCTGATGCTAAGTTCTGTACACTGACCTCTTCCTCTGTGTCTCAGGCTCACTTATCACTGGAACTGCAAAGGGACAGCCACATGAAACAGCTGCTTCTCATCCAGGAGAGGTGGAAGAGAGCAAAGCGAGAGGAGCGGTTGAAAGCGCAGCAGAGCACGGAACGGGACGGAGCCCCCCACCTGCAGGCACCTCCCAGGCCCTCTGAGGATGCTGAAGGCCAGAGCCCTCTGCTTTCTCAGCCATACATCCCTTCCACAGAGAGGCGCCTCCCCGAGGTGCAGGGGGTCTTTGACAGGGATCCAGACACATTGCTGTTTTTACTTCAGCAAAAGAATGAGCCATCAGAGCCCTGTATTGGAAGCAAAGCCCCAAAAGATGATAAAACGATTATAGAGGAGCAGGCAACCAAAATAGCAGATTTGAAGAGGCATGTGGAGTTCCTTGTGGCTGAGAATGAAAGATTAAGGAAAGAAAATAAACAGCTAAAGGCTGAAAAGGCCAGACTCCTGAAAGGCACAGCTGAGAAGGAACTGGACGTCGATGCAGACTTTGTAGAGAAGTCAGAGCTGTGGGGCTTACCTTCACACTCGGAATCCGCCGCTGCCTCTTCAACCTGGCAGAAGTTTGCAGCTAACACGGGGAAAGCCAAGGACATTCCAATACCCAACCTTCCTCCTCTGGATTTCCCATCTCCAGAGCTTCCTCTGATGGAGCTCTCGGAGGACATTCTGAAAGGATTCATGAATGACTAAGATGGAAGGCCATTGGAGAGGCTGGCGACAGTTAATCCAGAAAAGAATATAAAAGGGAAAGCCACGCCCCAGGGGAATGCCAGAGATGCTCCTTCATCTGGTATGCTGTGGGAGAAGAGGTGGTGCCAGGACCTGGGAAAGTCACTGTGAAACATCACTTACCTTCGTCACGACTAAAGCTCATGATTCCGACTCGGCAGACACTGAACTCTTGGCGGTTCGCTTTCTTATGATACAAACCAAATGGCTACCTGGAATAATTTTTCAAACAGTTATTTTTCTTCAGGGTTAAATGTATAAAAGTATGTCATTAATCTATAATGCCATAAATGATAATGCAAAAGCTAAATATGGTGGCCTGAGAGGCTCACTTGTATTTGGAACATGCTTTCTATCATGCGTTGACTGTATGCATTTTCTGCACATTGTGTTTGTTTGAGATGTGGTGTGTAAGATACACGCTTCCAGATGGAACTGTACGTGCCACGTTTGCACTACTCGTAACATAATGAGAACCTCAAGACTATCAGGAGAAATATTTAAATTTCCATTTTATGAAGAAAGGAACCAAATTATTAGTTACGCTTTTTAAAGAAATTACCAGTTTACATAATTAATCAGGGTGCATTTAAGTTCTAACTTTGTGTTATATGATGCATCATTTGAAAATACTGAGGCACTCTCCTTTGTGCTGAATGATGCATGTGTGAAAGCAATGCTAGTTAGCAGTATTTGATTGTAAGAAATAAATAAAATAATTGTGTTTCATACCTTTGTTGAGTATGACTTGTGGTTAGCAGGCAGGGTACTCAATGTCCTGTGTTCCTGCCCTTTCTCCCCACGAGGCCCAGCGATGCACTAAACAGTCCGTGCTGGTCTCGGACTGGTTTCAATGAGCTCTATAGGCTGGTTGTAGTTCAGTGCAGTGCGCTTGCCAAGGAGAAGGGAGAGCTTGGTTTTGTAAGAGCCATGAGTACTTTCAACATCTGCTCCCTTCTCTTCTTTCTATCACTTCGTGACTTGCTGTTTTCTTGGACCCCTTTCTGTCCGCCTGATGTCGAAGCTCTTGTGCATGCTGTTTAGTGCTCCTGTGGTGTAGCCTGGCTCTGTGTTGGAGTCTGTGTGCTGTGTCACCATGCTCAGCTCAGTGTGTTAGAGCTGTGCCACCTGTGCATCCCTCAGGACCTCCTGAGCGTCATTTCAATAACACGGGTTTCATTCACATGACATATTCTAGCAAAGTAATCCAAAATGTGCAGAGGGACCAACCTGCCGTTGGCAGGCAGAAGTTGGTCCTTGTGCCTTGGTCCCAGGTGGACACTCGCCAGGGAACCAACACTATATACAGGTAAGTGTCAGACTGAATTGAAGGACATCTGACTGACCAGTTAGTTTCTACCAGAAAATTAGGTGAGTGGCGAACCTACACACATTTCCTGTCAGAAGTCAAGTACTGAATGGAGAGGAAAACCTGTTGGTTGGTTCACTCAGATGTCTGGTGAAAGAAATGGTTGTTTTTGTTTTGTTTTGTTTTGTTTTTGGTTTTTCGAGACAGGGTTTCTCTGTGTAGCCCTGGCTGTCCTGGAACTCACTTTGTAGACCAGGCTGGGCTCAAACTCAGAAATCCACCTGCCTCTGCCTCCCGAGTGCTGGGATCAAAGGCATGTGCCACCACACCCAGCTGAAATGGTTGTTCTTAGTAGAAAGCATAAAGTGTGTGAGCATGCCCTATGCAAGTAGAAGCCAGCCTCAGGTGTCTTCCTCAGGTTCCCTCTGCCTTTTGAGATCAGGCCCTTGACTTAAGCTGGGGGCTTATTAGGCTTAAGACCTAAGGCCTTCCTGTCTGCTTCCCTCAGTGCTGGGACTCCAGGCCTGTACTGCCATGCCTGGCTTTTCACTCCTGTTCATGCTTACACATCCAGGACAGTGTAGACTGAAGGTGGCTTTTTGTGAAGAGCTACTAACATATTTTGATAGTTGAGTTGAATGCTACTAGGTCGGGCCATCTTTACCTTCAGGACTAGGTAGGTTATGGGTAAGTGGTTCTCACCTTTCCTAATGCTGCAGACCCTTTACTATAGTTGCTCATGCTGTGCTGACCCCCAACCATAAAATTATCTATTGCTACATCATGACTGTAATTTGCTAGTTATGAGTTGTAATGTAAATATCTGACATGCAGAATATTTGATACGTGACCCCTGTGAAAGTCATTAGACCCCCAAAGGGGTTGAGAACTGTTGTTCTGGATGGTTGGACGTGAAAGGGGACCTCTGTCTTGTGTAGTCTATCATAGTCCCTACCATCTTAACTGGTGGGAAGAAGGCACTAGCCTTTGTGTTTCCCATCTTCCCTTTAAAAGCAAGCCACTGCTGACCAGTAGTGCCATCTGGTGGACAGAATCCAAAGCCAGCTTTCCATCTTCCAATATGTAAGGGGTCTTACTGAGTGAGGCCTTCTTAGCAATCTGGGGTTGAGACTCAAGGCCTTGTATGCTAGGCAGGCACTCTGCCACTGACTATACCCCAAGTCCTGCTTACCTAACTGCAGACCAGATAGGTAAACCCATTTTTAAAAGTTTAAGAAATGGGGCAGATGTGATGGCTCAGTGGGTAAAGGCAGGACAAATGCATTGCTTCCCAAGACCCTCATGGTAGAGAACCAGTCAGGAACATTGTCCTCAGACTGCACACAAAAGATATAGGCAGTAAGTTTTATAAAGCAATGTGTAAGCACTGTCAGGAACTGTTGGCTTGCCCACCAAGTACATGGGTATTTTGCATGCATGTATGTCTGTGTACCACTTGTGTGCCTGGTGCCCATGGAGTCCAGAAGTGTCCAGTCCCTAGGAACTTGAATTACAAAAGGTAACTATGTGGGTACTGGAAATTGAACCCTGTGTCTTCTGGAAGAGCATCCAGTGCTATTAACCACTGTCTCATCTCTGGCAACTAATCTGGACTTACTGCCTCATTTGAATCTCAAGGCACCTGGGGGATCAGGTAGGGGCGTGCGCCTAGTTTAAATATGAAGTCCAGGGGCAAGAAGATGGTTCCCTGGGTGAGAGTGTTTGCCACCTGTCTTAGTCAGGGTTTCTATTCCTGTACAAACATGATCAAGAAACAAGTTGAGGAGGAAAGGGTTTATTCAGCTTACACCTCCACATTGCTGTTCATCACCAAGGAAGTCAGGACTGGAACTCAAGCAGGTCAGGAAGCAGGAGCTGATGCAGAGGCCATGGAGGGATGTTACTTACTGGCTTGCTTCCCCTGGCAGCACAGCTTGCTTTCTTATAGAACCCAAGACTACCAGCCCAGAGATGGTACCACTCACAATGGGCCTTTCCCCCTTGATCACCAACCAAGAAAATGGCCCACAGCTGGATCTCCTTTCTTTTCTTTTCTTTTCTTTTCTTTTCTTTTCTTTTCTTTTCTTTTCTTTTCTTTTCTTTCTTTTCTTTCTCTCTTTCTCCTCTTTCTTTTTCTTTCTTTTCTTTCTTTCTTTCTTTCTCTCTTCTCTCTCTCTCTCTCTCTCTTTCTCTCCTCTCTCTCTCTCTCTCTCTCTCTCTCTCTCTCTCTCTCTCCTCTCTCTCTCTCTCCTCTCTCTCTCTCTCTCTCTCTCTTCTCTCTCTCTCTCTCTCTCTTCTCTCTCTCTCTTCTCTCTCTCTCTCTTCTCTCTCTCTCTCTCTCTCTCTCTCTCTCTCTCTCTCTCTCTCTCTCTCTCTTTCTTTTTGAGACAGGGTTTCTCTGTAGTCCTGGCTGTCCTGGAACTCATTCTAGACCAGGCTGGGCTTGAACTCAGAAATCCACCTGCCTCTGCCTCCCGAGTGCTCTGGCTGTCCTGGAACTCATTCTAGACCATTCTAGACCAGGCTGGGCTTGAACTCAGAAATCCACCTGCCTCTGCCTCCCGAGTGCTCTGGCTGTCCTGGAACTCATTCTAAACCATTCTAGACCAGGCTGGGCTTGAACTCAGAAATCCACCTGCCTCTGCCTCCCGAGTGCTGGGATTAAAGGTGTGTGCCACCACGCCCTGCTCCCACAGTCTTTACATATTGAAAGTTCAATCCCAGCCAGAAGTGGTGGTGCACACCTTTAATCCCAGCACTCGGGAGGCAGAGGTAGGCGGATTTCTGAGTTTGAGGCCAGCCTGGTCTACAAAGTGAGTTCCAGGACAGCCGGGGCTATGCAGAGAAATCCTGTCTTGAAAAAACAAACAAAAACAAAACAAAACAAAAAAGTTCAATCCCTTTAAAATATCCAATATCTTTTAAAATTAAAATTCTTTGAAAAATTCAAAGTCTCTTAGCTGTGGGCACCACTAAAATACCTTCTTCCTTCAAGAGGGGAAAATATCAGGGCACAGTCATAATCAAAAGCAAAATCAATCTCCAACCGTCCAATGTCTGGGATCCAACTCACGATCTTCTGGGCTCCTCCAAGGGCTTGGGTCACCTCTCCAGCTCTGCCTTTTGTAGCACACACGTTGTCTTCTATGCTCCAGATGCCTGTACTCCACTGCTGCTGCTATTCTTGTTGGTCATCTCATGATACTGGCATCCCCAAAACACTGCAACCAGGCTTCACCAATAGGCTCTCTTCATGGCGCTGAAAGATCCTGACAGAATGTAAAAGGACACAGAAGCCCTGAAATTGGCAAGATAGATGTCAGTGTTAGCAGAACTAGCTTCACTGATTTAGAAAAATAGAGGTGCACAATGCTCTGGCCACTCCTTGAACCTGTGTGTCTGCCAATGTTTTGACCGTTCCTTGACCCATGTGTGTGCCCACTGATGAAGCCCATTGCCAGGTGTTTGTGATATTGGTTGCTTAGAAAGAGTCAGAAATTCTCCCCAGCAACCACAGCCTGGCCGATCCTGAGTTGCTACACCTGCACCAGACTCTTTCCTTGTATCCCTCCCATACCCGTTTCTTGAGAATAGACATTGTTTAGATCTGGAAATCCCCTACTCCCCCCCCCTTCTCCTTTTCCCCCTGAGGGCCTATAAAAACTGGGACCTCTTTACCCTCGAGGTCGACTCCTCTACCCCTGCATGGGATATGAGTCGTACCCAGAGCTCTGGCTTTCCCCGAATAAAGCCTCATGTGGTTTGCAACAAGCTCAGTCTATCATGAGTTCTTGGGTGTCTGCTATTGTCCTGAGGCCTGAGCGAGGGGCTCCTTTCAGAGTCTTTCAGTGCCAAGCCTCAACTTCTTTGCATGACCCATTCAATCCTGAGCCATCAACTGCGGCTGCATCTTCACCAACAGCCTTCCATGGCATCTCATAGTGCCAAGCCTCAGCTGCTCTTCATGACCCCCCCCCCCCCATGACTTCAAATCCAGTACCGCTTGGGTGACTATTACACATTACCAAATCCAGCTGCAGCATGAGGTACAACCTTGGCTATCTCTGGAACACAGCTTCTTTGTGCTCTCAGAAAACACTTCCCAGATTTCACCTCAATGATGCTGGTCTCTTCTTAATCATCACTAATTTCTTAGCTCCAATAGTCCCAGTAATGCAAAGGTTTTGCTTTAGTAGTTCTGGTATCTTGTTAATCACAGTTGATTCTTCAGCCCCAGCTAACCAAAACGACAGAATCTTCACAATTAAAATGGCAACAGCCCCGATAAGAGTCTTTACTCTTCCCTCTGAAATTTCACAAGCCAAGTCTCCATCTTGTGCACTGTTCTCAACCTTATCTCCCAAGCTCCTACAAAGCTCTTAACATCTCAATGGCTCTTCTAGCTCAAAATTCCAAAGTCCTTCCACAGTCCTCCCTCCCTCAAACATGGTCAAGTTGTTACAGGAATACCCCACTCCTGGTACCAATTTGAAGACAAGGTATGCACTACAAAGGGCAGAGCTGGAGAGGTGACCCAAGCCCTTGGAGGAGCCTAGAAGATCGTGAGTGGATCCCAGACATTGGACGGTTGGAGTTTGATTTTTGCATTTGATTGTGACTGTGCCCTGATATCTTGAAGTAAGAAGATATTTTAGTGGAGCCCACAGAGATAATGATTTTTTTTTCCAAGTCAGGGTTTTTTCTGTATAGCCCTGGCTGTCCTGGAACTCACTTTGTACATCAGGCTGGCCTCAGAAATTCCCCTGCCTCTGCCACCCAAGTGCTGGGATTAAAGGCTTGTGCCACCACCACCCGGCAGAATTAAAAAAAAAAAAAAAGATTTATTTTATTTACATAAGTACACTGTAGCTGTCTTCAGACACACCAGAAGGGGGCATCAGATCCCATTAGAGATGGTTGTGAGCCACCATGTGGTTGCTGGGAATTAAACTCAGGATCTCTGGAAGAGCAGTCTTAACTGCTGAGCCATCTCTCCAGCCTGAGATGTTGAATTTTTTTCTTTTTCTTTTTCTTTTTCTTTTTCTTTTCTTTTCTTTTTTTTTTTTTTGAGACAGGGTTTCTCTGTATAGCCCTGGCTGTTCTTGAACTCACTTTGTAGACTAGTCTGGCCTCGAACCCAGATTTCCGCCTGCCTCTGCCTCCCAAGTGCTGGGATTAAAGGCGTGTGCCATCACTGCCCGGCTGAGACATTGAATTTTTAAAAGATATTGGATATTTCAAAGGGATTGAACTTTTAATATATAAAGACTGTGGAACTTTTAAAGTTATTCAGATCTTGGGGATGAATAAGAAAGTAAGGGTTGAGGCTTAATAGTGACGTATTTGTGTGTCAAGTTGACAAGGGGTCAATTGTACTGGTTGGATTTGTGTGTCAACTTGACACAGGCTAGAGTTATCACAGAGAAAGGAGCTTCAGGTGAAGAAATGCCTCCATGAGATCCAGGTGTAAGGCATTTTCTCAGTTGGTGACCAAGGGGTAAGGGCCCATTATGTATGGTGCCATCTCTGGGCTGGTAGTCTTGGGTACTATAAAAAAGCAGGCTGAGCAAGCCAGTAAGCAGCATTCCTCTATAGCCTCTGCATCAGCTCCTGCTTCCTGACCTGCTTGAGTTCCAGCCCTGACTTCCTTTGGTGATGAACAGCAGTGTGGAGGTGTAAGCTGAATAAACCCTTTCCTCCCCAACTTGCTTCTTGGTCATGATGTTTGTGCAGGAATAGAAACCCTGACTAAGACACCACCAGACCTGATGATCCTAGTTTGGTCCCTGATACTCATGGGGATGGGAGAGAAATCAACTCCCACAACTTATACTCTGACTTCCACAGTTAGGGAGGCCTACAGTTCCTGTGTATTTGCCATATGCACATATACCACATATTAAGTGAAGAAAGGACAAGGAGAGTGGTGTTGGACACGTGTCCTAAGATGCTGATTTGACCTTCCCCACAAAGAGCCTACATTTAGGGTATAGCCTCCATTGGTCCCAGCACTGAGTTCTAACTAAGACAAAACAGACATACCCAAAAACCAACCTCTAGCCTTAGCTGTATCCAGGGAAGGCTTGTGAAAGACAGCTGGTTACTTTTTGGGGTGGAGTCAAATCAAGGTCTTGTGCATGCTAGGCTCGTGTCCTATCACAGAGTCCCATTAACTGAGGTCACAGCTGAAGTCAGCTGTGGAAAACCTCCTTAGCCAAGAGTGGAAATTCAGATTTCTACACACTAGTGATTCAACAGCTAACACATTCATCTTGTTTGAGTCAGGTAAGGGCTCGGGATCTGTGTTGGTAGGGTGCATGCTCAGATGGAACCCAATATGCCCTGGGTCTCAGCCTCACTTAATAAGGTAGTATAAGCCTGCAACCTCAGTACTCACTCTAGAGCCACAGAGGCAGGAAAATTACAAGTTCAGGGTCAGCCTAGTCAGCACAGGGAGTCTGAGGCCAGTCTGGACTTTTAAGAATGTATCTTAATAAAGACTGTACTTGGGTGGCTTCAAGGGATACTATCATCTAATTGTGTAATCATCTATGGTCCTAAGTTTTGAAATTAGTCCACATCTGGATCTTACACAGGTTGAGAAACACACGTGGCTTTGTATCCTATCTGCCCTGCTATACCCCCCATGTACAGTGAACTGAATAACTGAAGTTGCTACCATGCATTTCTTTTCCTCCTACATAGCTGACCAGCAGCCAGAAGCATCAATCCCTGTGACCTGTATATACTCAGAAAGTAAAGTATTCAAGCATACTCGCCCCTCAGTCACTTATCTTTACTAGATACGGAGGCCTATATTTCATGAGCTAAGTGTACTGATGTGAAAGGATGCTGCAGTCTCAGAATACATGGCAGCAAAAAATGGATTTAAGATACATGTACAGGCTGGAAAGATGGTTCCGCAGTTAAGAGCACTGACTGCTCTTCCAGAGGTCCTGAGTTCACTTCCCAGCAACCACATGGTGGCTTACAACCATCTCTAATGGGATCTGATGTCCTCTTTTGGTGTCTGAAGACAGCTACAATATACTCATATAAATAAATCTTAAAAAAAAAAAATTGGGCAGTGGTGGCGCCTTTAATCCCAGCACTTGTGAGGCAGAAGCAGGTGGATTTCTGAGCTTGAGGCCAGCCTGGTCTATAGAGTGAGTTCCAGGACAGCCTGGGCTATACAGAGAAACCCTGTCTGGGGACGGGGGGGGGGGGGTGGGGGGGTGGGGTGGGGTGGGGTAGACTTATGTCCATCCACTCGTTTTGAAAGAGCCCATATGGAGGTCTAAGGATGGTGACTTCCACATGTACTACTGGTGTGCTTCTATGAATGCCTCCTGACCTTGATGCTTCTCAAACTATTCTACATAGTTCATTTATCTCTGGCAGGCTTTTGTGTGGTGAGGGTATTGCACGCGTGCATGCTTTCAAATGTTTGCCGAGACAAGAAGAGGACACTGGATATATTCATATTCCTTTGAGGCAGGGCTGATACCTGAACATGGGACGTGTTTTGTGTTGCGGTGTGTCACATTCTCAGCCCACTTTGTGTGTGTGCGGTAAAGCAAAAACACAATGGGAAAGGCTTTGTAAATAACAAGTCTTAGCTTTTTAAAATTGGGGGCTTCAACAAAAGATGCTGAAAAGATGTTGCCTTTTACTTTGGTCCAATCGTTATGTGCTCTGACATCTTAATTTTCTGAACTTAAAGTCTGTTTATTAGAAACACCTATATAACTATATACATAACTAAAATGTAACTCAGAAATATGATTCAACAGTGGAACTTGTTTTCTGGAAAAAAAATAGTCCTATTGTATCAAATTTATTTTACTTTATTATGGCTAATATTCTGAAAAGAATGTTTAAGCTATTTTAAATTCTTGTGCTTTTCCCCCAAAAGGATATTAAAAAAATATGATCTTATATTAACTTTATAGTCCTTGTTCATAAATTTTGCCTTTAAAAAAATGTGTGTGTGTGTGTATGTACCTAAGTGCAGATATGTATGCATAGAGTCCAAAAGAGAGTGGAAGAGCCCTTGGAGTTAAGAGTTACAGATGGCCAGGAGCCTCATAAGTGGCTGAAACTCAAGCCAGTTCACTTCCTACTCTGCAGATCTGGGTGTAAAACTCTCAGCTCCTTTGGCGCCATGACTGCCCCCATGCTATCATACTTCCCACCATGATGATGATGGACTGAAACCAATTAAGTTTCCTTTCTAAGAGTTGACATAGTCATGATGTCTCTTCACAGCAAAGGAAAACCTAAGACACATGGGAAACGGACACGGTAAGACGTTTTCATAGGAGGAACAAGAGAGCAATCAAAGGGCTAGCGCTGGGACATGGTAAGTAAGTGCTGCTCCAGGGGCTGGGGAGATAGTTCTGTTGCTCCCGTTGCTGGGCAATTGCTACATAAATCCCACACATAAAAAGCCAAATGGTGGTGCATGTCTGTAATCTCAGTGCTGGGGAGATGGAAATAGGAAGATCCTTGAAGCTTACTGGTCAGTCAGTTAAAAAGCAATACCCAAGAACAGGTCTCAAAAAAAGGAAAAAAGAAAAGAAGTTGATGACTCTTGAGAACCAACTCCAGCGTGTGCGCTGACCTCCACCCACATGCACATAACACCCCCCCACCCCCACACACACACAAATCTTGCTCCAGTAGCCAGAAGAGAACCCCAAGCGCTGACTCTCCAGCCTTCCCAAGTCTACAAATGTGTTTGGTGATGTAAATGCTGTGTTCTCTCTGCCACGTTGAGAAGCTTTCGGTCACTAGCATGGACTACGCCCATTTCTTCAACTATGGCTAGAAGAAGCACTTTGCTCAGAAAGCCATTTTAGCCTGGCTTAATGTATCGCTTGCCTTCTGCCGTATTCAAATCCTTTTTTTCTTTTTTGGTTATTTCGAGACAGGGTTTCTCTGTGTAGCCCTGGCTGTCCTGAACTCACTGTGTAGGCCAGGAATGCACCTGCCTCTGCCTCCCAAGTGCTGGGATTAAAGGTGTGCATATCACCATTGCCAGGCTTCAAATCCATTTTTGTAGGACAGTTAAAAGGAGCCTCGGGTATAGCCAGAAGCAAGAGCTTTCTGGGAGAAAATACCACAAGGATTGTACTTCTCCAGGACCTTCGATCCGAAAGTAGAAATACCCAGAACTAATACAATGGCTTTAAACTTATTTCCTATCAAAATTTAATCAGACCAGGTCTGGTGGTGCATGCCTTTATTGCTAGCACTAAGGAGGCAGGAGCATCTCGGAGTCTGAGACCAGCCTGATGAAGTGCACAACAAGCTTCAGGAGAGCCAGGACACATGGCAAAGGCAGCTGAGGCACATCTGAAAGTGCACTAAGGGCACAGGCCACTTGGAACATGGTCTACAACATAACTTTCTCCTGGCAAGTGCTTAGCCTCCACCACCTCACTGGGTCTGTGTCAGGCAGTTATTAAAGTGAAGTGAGGTGCTCAGACTCCTGGCTGAAGCTTGCCTGGGATAGAAAGTGTGGCACAGCAGGCTGAGTGAAGCTAAGTGATACATCAAGTACAAAGTGGCTAACTTGGGTTACTCCTTCTCAACACCAGCAGGTGTCCACACAGAACCACAGACTTCAGTGGCAAAGGCTATCCAGGAGGGACAGTGATCAGCTACTGAAACTGAACAAACTTGGCAGAGCCAATGAGAGGCAGGGCTCCCAGTCACAGCCTGTGGCTGCAAGCTCCACTTTATCCCAGCAGTGTCAAACCAGAGAGGGAGAACTGTAACATCCAGCTTCTTGATAAAGTCTTTTAATGGAAAATGTAAAACCCCTTTCAACTGTAATGTACAAAGCCATATGTAACACTTGCACTTTAACAAAAGCAAGCCAATGTTTTAAAAAAATACATCCTTAAATGTATATATGTATATATTTACATAGCATATTAAGTTTAATATTTAGCTTTAAAACTTCACATAAATTTTACCAAAATGAGACAATTTTAAATAAATTACACCTTTTGAAAACGTTTAATTGTACAGTCAATAGCTTCAACAAAATATTGAAGTGTCTGAGTTTAGTATCTACTTTATGTACTTTGTATTTTACACATTTTACAATTATTTGGCAGTAATTTTCTGATTATGACGTGACTGCTGTGCAATCCAGCAATTTCCCAAACGCAGGCAACAGCTGGTGTGTCCTAGTCTCACAGTAACTGTCTCAATGTAGTGAAAAATATCAGTTATTTTATTAAACTGTACAACAGCACATTTACACTTGATCAACAATATAGCATAGATTTTTTTTTTTACCAAAAATAAATACATCATTTTAAATCTGGCATCTTCACAAACATCATATACACTATGATACAGGAACAGCTATATAGTACTGCTTTTAAATTTAGCTTGGTTTATAGCTAGCATTGAATCACAGGGGCTGTGGCATAATGCTATACTGGTATGGTGTCAGTAGCAAGTAATTACTACAAAGAGAATTTCTTGGCACTGATGGTTTAATGGAGCTTAAGTCAGACCTAGCGTCACTCAAGGGGCATCCCAGTTCCAACCGCAATTAGGTGTCTTCCATATCCTCTACTTCATCTTCATGCATCTTCAGAGCTCTCACCATTTCCTTGACTGCATGATACAAGATATTCTTAACCTAAAAGAGACATATTTACTGTCACTGAGCTGCTGCTAGATTAAAAACAACATCTTCTCTCTTTCTCTCTCTCTCTCTCTCTCTCTCTCTCTCACACACACACACACACACACACACACACACACACACGACTTCACTGTAGCCCAAGTGAGCCTCAAATTCAACAGCACTCATCTGGCAGCAGCCTCCTGAGTGCGGGGACTACAGAGCATGCACTATATGCCTGTTTAAAAAGCAAAATGATAGCTTTAATTTTAAGGGAATTGAGGAGCAAACGTAAGACAGGAAACATAAAAGCTCAAAGCAGAGCTGGAGAGATGGCTCAGTGGTTAAGAGCACAGACTGCTCATCCAGGTCTTGAGTTCAATTCCCAGCAGCCACATGGTGGCTCACAACCATCTGTAATGGGATGGAATCCGATGCCCTCTTCTGGTGTGTCTGACAGCTATAATGTACACATATAAATTAAGAAAAAAAAAAAAAAAAAGCTTAAAGCACCAAAATGCAGGATATTAGCACCCATCAGTGAATTCAGTGAGCCGAGCTGTCTTGACTATGGTTGTCCTAGTGTGCTAAGATAGAAACAGCTGCCTAAGCTGGAGTTCATATATCCTATTCTCTGAGTATAAAAATCAAACAATTTAATCCCAGCACTTGAGAGGCAGAGGCAGATGGATTTCTGAGCTCAAGGCCAGCCAGGGCTATACAGAAGAACTCTGTCTCGAGGCGGGCAACAACAACAACAACAACAACAACAAAAATCAAACCAACAACCTCTTCCCCTAACCAATAACAAATCCAAAAAAAAAAAAAAAAAAAAAAAAACCCCAAAACAACCTTAGATCTCCTCTGAACACTCCTTACCTGGAGTTTATCATCGTAATTGATTTCTTCCTTCAAAAGCCTCAGCTCCTGTGTTAAGTGAAACGACTGTACAAGATGTTCTGGAGAGACAAAGTCTTCGGTCACCTGAACACAGCTGTGAAAATTTTGTACCTATTCAAAAAGGAAGAAAGGTAAAATGCAACTTTTAGAACAGATGGTCACAGTGGAAGCAGAGAAAAGCCAAGCTGTGTGAACTGAATAAATAGAAAGAATAACTCTGCAGAGAATTTTCTCAGAACAACAAATGGACCTTAAGACCACACTTTAATGAGAAAGTTATGTCACCAAAAAGCTTCATGTGAAGTGACTTTGTAAATGAAGTATTTTTAAATGATAAAAACAAATGACTTTTCCAGGAATCCTTTGGAGAGGCTAATAAGATCCTAATTTTTCAGTATGTGTAGGTGGATTATTAAGCATGTGTTATTTGAAAACACTAATGGGAGGCTGCAAGGAGCACTCGTTCTGTGCTGTTGCTATTCCCTTGTTGGTCATGGCAGTATTAACTCTCCGATCAAGAGCAGAAAGGAAATGCAACTTAGTTCATTTGCTCGGCACCGGGGACAGAACGTTAGTTCCACTTAATCTACTGGCCATACAGGAGTTTCAGAATGGTTCTAGAAGTTTTATTTGTGCCTTTGTTTCAAATTAGCCAATTAAAGAGATTCTCTGATCTCAGGTGACTTTAGTCTAAGTTTTTCAAATTCATGTTGTTGACTAAAAGGTTTTCTTCAGGAGCCAGTCAGCATATGCCATTTGTTTAGCAGTTACACCTTCTGTACATCCTTGTTCCTAATAACTGCTTTCTCTTAATGCTTTGTATAGCAGAGGAAGGCCCAAGGGGATCTAATGTGAGATTTTAAAATTGTCTTTAGGTTGTCTTCAAATGATGTTTTAAAACGCCATAAAAATTCCTGGGAAAGAAGGAACAACTGAAAAACTAAGCACTTCCATTTAGTCTAGTTTTGAAGTTTGCAAAACAAATGTAATTGGGAAGAGTGAGATGAGGCAGAGAGGAAGTGGGAAATGGAGACTGTGGCAGAGTCTAACTGATGACAGGGGGATGGGACTCCAGAGGGGCTACAATTCCTCCTCTGGACATATGACCACCTGAGCAGCTGCTGAAGTCTGCAGAGTTGTTTAACTCAAGCACTGGCCTCTAGTGACAAGCTGGTAGCATCATAAAGTAAGCGCTCTGTTTCTGGGCTCACTGGGATGCTGGTTCCTCTGGAGAGTAACAGTGGGAGCCTCACATGTCTCCCTGGGTCTTCCTTATGTCTGTAGAACAGATGCTCTATTCACAACAGTAGACTATGGATGAGATGCTCAGCTCCTGTCCCAAGACAAATCAGCCAATAAATGGCAAGTCAACAGGAGGCCAACTCCTGTGATGTCTTGTCTAACAGATGCTTTACACTGCTACATTAACTCTCATACCAGCTACACAGTCTCCAATGCCTGTGTCTCCTATGTCTTATCTGGGCATGCTGTGGGGAGAGTGAGTCCTTCAGGAGTCTTAGCAGTTACCTTTGGTATGTTTAGCTCTAGCATGACCTAAAATCAGTTGTAGCTCTCACTCCCATCTTTTGTTCAATGTCTTGTTCTTTTCACTCTCTTCATCCTCTGTCCTCGTGCTTTGCTCTCTGAGTTGTCTGTAAGCCCCAGGTCTGGAGTGTGCGTGCGTCACTCCAGGCTGACAGAGGGGCTGGGCATCTGCACATTACTATGTGAGCTCTGGTAAGCATCTTCCCTTTCCCCAAGCGCTGGGTCCTGGTCACTGAGAGCTGCAGCAGTCCTTCTCGCCACTCTGTAGAGTCTCTGAAAAGGCTCTATTTCTTGCTGGGCGTGGTCAGGAAGGAACTGTCCCATTTTTTTTTTTTTTTTTTCTTTCCAGTGGTTAGCTGTGTGCTGACAGAGATTTCCTTAAAGAGACTTTCTTTTAAAAGTGCCTCCTGGCTCTTCTGAACTTTGTGTCACTGCCCAGAGCTCGGAGAGGCTGTGTCAGCACTGACAATTTATGGCTGCTTTAAACTGTTTTCCTGCTCACAGGACTGTATGTTTCTGACAACCGCTATCTGGTGGATCTCTCGGGAAGCTTGAGTCCAGCTCTAAAGCAGCACAGCACTGAGTTCCCATTCCATTCACGCCCTCTCTTTAGCCATCCAAGCCACTAGTCATCCTGGCTGGGATTCTAAGGAGGGAGGGAGGAAAACAAAGCCTTTCACGTTTATAGTCAGAGTGTCATCTTTTCAAAAGGGATTCTTCATTATCTTGGTACAGTATCTGGTTGTCTGGGAAGATATTATGTGAGAAGGTTTTGCCATGCATTTCTTCTGGACAATTTCTTCTGCAGACAATTTGCAACTCTTAAAAATATCAAGTCACAGTGCTGAACCAGTCTAGAAACTAAGGGCAAACTTATTAATTCATGTTCTTTTCCTTTCTGTTTCTCTCCCTGTTGTGGACTGGGAGGTGGGGGTGGGCGTGGTGGGGAAGGGAGAGACTGTTTCTCCCCAGTCACTGCTCAGAGGCTAGAAACGCCATCCTGCTGCTGTCCTAGCAGTGTTAGTCCGAGAGAAGCAGTGTCACATGGTTCAGTGTGAACATCTATCAGAGTGTAGTTCCCAGGTGGTAACATCAGGATTGACTATCAGAACTGTGAAAGCGCAGGTTCCTCCCAACCAGACTTCCAAAGATCAGCAAAACTAGGAGTGGGGTTGGCACCTGAGTGTGACTAAGCCTCCCAGAAAGGAAATCGACATCAGACTGCTGCGAATCTCAAGCCAGCCCCATCATAACAAAACACCATCATCTCAAACTGCTGTCCTTTCCTTCAAACCCCAACCACAGGCTAAATAATACATCTCAAAGGAGCAAGGGCTATCGAGGAAGCAGAGAAAATGAAACACACCCGTGGGGAAAGGGCCAACCATTTTAGAGGACAGAGGGAGCTTCTTAAAAGCTAGTTGTACATTTATCGTTTAACTAGGCACATCCCACTAGCCAATATTTACCAAGTGAAAGACCATGTTGGTATAGAAGCCTACCTGTAAATATTTATATGTATTTATTGTCTAAAATAAAAACAACCCAAATGTATTGCAGTTGGAAAGCCCGAGCTCTCTCCTCCTCAAATTCCCGTGCTGCCACAGCTCACTAGCAACAAAACAGACCACGGTTCTAAACACTATTGATGATGCTAAAGTTCATTGTAAAGAAAAGCCAGAGTTACCGAGTATTTATTGTGGGTAAGAAAGGTGGCTCAGTGGTTAAGAACAGGTACTACTGTGAGTTAAGTTGCCAGCTTACATATGGTTAACACCCATGCACATAAACACATGAGTACATAATTTACAAAGCTGTGCCATAACAAAGAATGGCCGCCGCAATGGTCATATTTGGAAGCTCAGCAACTGAAATGAGGTGCGGTGGCACACACCATAACCCCAGCACTCGGGAGCAAGAGGCAACAAAACTACTGCGTTCAAAGAGAGCCAGGTCTACAAGCAAGACTCTTTCAAACAACCCGGTACTTGGAAGGCTGACAGGAGGCCAGCTTGGCTCACATGACTCAAAACATCACAATAACCCTGATACTTAAGAAGCTAGACATGCAGACAAGAACCTCCAAGTACATCTCTCCCTATTATCAAAGCATCTGATACATTTCTTCTACCATACATACACAGTGTTCTTCAAGTCATTTACATTCATGGACATGTTAGCCACTTTCTGATGAGGCAGCACAAATAAGTGACATATAGGGGGGGCTCTGGATCCCAACTCAACATGAATGACATTGATTAACATCCCTGAATGATCACGAATCCATGAGAAACAACCAACCAATACTTTCTAGGACAGTTCAAGCCATATTACTGTGTTGATATTTTAGTCTCACAAATGATATTTACGATCTAAGAATGATGAATCTGACTATCTTTTTAAAAAGCACCCACTATTAAGACTAAGGAGTATTTGTCACTACTATACATGCAACACAGTGACAAGAGTAATAAAGAAACTTCCCTTAATAAAGGCAACTGATCAGAGCCCCCTCTCACTATCCATGGTTCCTTCTGAGAGGCAGGTACCTCAGGTTTTCTTTCCACACTTCATTACCCACCGCCACCTAGGGTTCTAGGCCATTCTTCCCAGCACTGCATGTCTCCCTACCGATGCAAAAACTGCATCTATTTTCTTACTTCTTTGCTTGTTCCGAAAGCCAAGCTATGTAGCCCAGGTGGGCCTTGAATTTGTGATCCTCCAGTTTCAGCCTCCCTAGCCAGGGGGTACGGTACAGGTGGCTATCACTGCCATGCTAGGTATTAATGTACATTTTTAAGTTCTGTGGGCAGATAGCTATATAAATTGTACACTATCTTTCATCAAATGTTAGAATTAATTATACTAGCATGCCACTGAGAAGCAAAATGTTCACAAATTCAAAGCCCAACCGCTCTCCATGCTCTCTACAGAGCTGGTGAGCATGTGCAGTGGCCAGCTTCTTCCTAGCCCAGTGGGGAGAATGTGTAAACTGGCAATCTAGCTTAAGTCAACAGCTTAAGCTCTCAAAGTGTTTAACTGCTTTAGGTTTCAAATACTATAAATACTACCATTCTAATGGAAATGCAATGGTGATGTGCATTTTCCTAAGTAACATTTTCTTTGATTTTTTCAATCTATATACAGAGTAATTTTCCCCTCAAATCAGTTCTTTTCAGTACAGAGAAGTTACAATCACATAAATATGTACCTGGTGAAGTGTTCCTGCTGGCAAAACAATGGCATCACCAAGGAACTGAATCAGAGTGCAGGCTCTCACCCCATATTCCTCAAGCAGTCTCTGGCGGAGCTTTCTATTCACATACCAGCTTTGGTCCCGGATTGGATCATGCTCTGGCAGAACTTCAAGGCCTTGTTCTTTTGAAATCTGGGATAGGTTAAAATAAAATTGTGCATACCAACTTAAGGAACTGGAAAAAAATCTTCATTACTTGTATTGGGTTTTTGCTCTCATACTCTTATAAAACAATGGCTAAGGACTGAGAGACAGCCCAGTGGTCAATCATCCTGGCTATGCTTGCAGAGGATCTGGGTGTGACTGTCAGCAGCAACAGCAGCTCACAACATCTGTAATGCATCCTTGGGCACTGTCTACACAGGGACACAGACAAGAAAGCTAGCAAAACATCTATACACAGAAAAATGAAAATAAACCTCAGAGCAAACAAAAAAGTTAATGACTGTTCTGAATCCTAAGAAAGTAAGGAAGGCTGGGCTGTGTAGTGGTTTTATCCCAGCACTCTAGAGGCAGAGGCAGCTGGATGTCTCTGAGTTAAAGGCCTACTTGTTCTACAAAGTGGGCTCCAGGACAGTCAGACCTACAGAATGGAAATCTGTTTAACAGCACTTTGCAGTTATTTAGGGGACCACAGGACACTGACACATGACTTCCCTCCTGGGATGCTCTCATCCAGTTGGCACCTCACATTTGTTTCCTCATCACACAGATGAGAGAAAACCATTTGCCTCCTTTTTCTCTCCAAAGGCAAGCCTCATGCACATGGATTTCAAAAGCCCTTACACATACATACAAAAATAAGTGAGTCTTGTAGATACAGCAACCTGACCCATCAAAAATCTATTTCAAGAAACTATTAATAGTTAATGAAAAACTGGGTTTAAGAAGCTCAATTACGGCCAGGCGTGGTGGTGCACGCCTTTAATCCCAGCACTCGGGAGGCAGAGGCAGGCGGATTTCTGAGTGTGAGGCTACCCTGGTCTACAGAGTGAGTTCCAGGACAGCCAGGGCTACACAGAGAAACCTGGTCTCAAAAAACCAAAACCAAATCAAACCAAACCAAACAAAACCAAACAAACAAAAAAAGCACAATTACTGTATTTTACGTTAAAACACTTTTAGGGATTTTGGTACAAGGTGGTAACTTGTAAGGATTCTTTATATAGATCCCAGAAACATTTAAATCAAGAAGATGAACAAAACCCAATGGCTTTAAAACCAAGAGACAGCACCTCTGAAAAGCTCTTTCCTTATTTTTGACACTTTATGTGTTTGACTGGTTCGCCTACACGCTTGCTTGTGCACCACATCTGTGCTGCTGCTCTAAGAGGCCAGAAGAGGGTTTCCGGTCCCTTGGCACAGATGGGTATGAGCTGCCATGCGGGTGCTAGGAACATATCTGAATTCTCTGAAAGAACACCAAGCAATCTTAACTACTGAGCCATTGTTCCAGTTCCACATAAAGGGCCCTTTGAAATTAACAAAACACTAAAAAAAAACCTTAAAAAGCATTTAACTGATCTTTATATTGCAGAATGCCAAAAAGGTAAATCAACAGATAGTCCACGCTCAAAGCAGGAGTGGGATGTTTTGACGTCTCAGTTATACCTTTTGAAGAAATTCCCTTATCTTGTCAACATCTTTTCCAGCATAAATATGCCATAGAGCACCAGGGATTTCACTCGAATCCTTTAATCTTTTTCTTAAAACATCATCTAATTCTTCTTCTTCAAATTTCTTAAGTATTCCTGAAACACAGGAGATTATTTTCAATTGGTCAGTAAAGGCTACCTAAAAGCATAACCTTCTAAGACTGATTATAGGCACAGAAGGCCTTTTCTTTGTTTATTTTGTAACCCCCCCCCCAACACACACACACACACACACACACACACACACACACACACGGCAATATGTAGCACAAACTACCGTGGAATTTACCATTCAACAAAGTCTGGAATGTGACCCACTATTCTCTCTTCCCCTGCAGGCTAGGGGTCAGTACTCTCATTGTTAAACCTAGTTTTATAATTTCAAATTGTTAGGGGGAGCAAAGGCCTGAGTCTGAGACACATGTGTCCACAGGAAGAGAAAGAATGATTTCACGATTGTTTGCTTCAGAGACAGAGAATCTACTCTCAAGCTAGAAATTTAGTTTCAAAAGGAAAAAAAAAAAAGTAGGGCTGGAGAGATGGCTTTGCAGCCAAGAGCACTGACTGCTCTTCCAGAGTTCAATTCCCAGCAACCACATGGTGGCTCACAACCATTTGTATTGGGATTTGATGCCCTCTTCTGAGACAATGACAGTGTACTAACATACAGTGGGCCAAAGAAATTATTCCACAGCTGAGTCCTTGCTGCTCTAGCAGAGGCCATTTTTAACTGCAGTTCCAGTGGCTCCTACACCCTCTGCTGGCTACAGTGAGTACTGCACGCATGTCATACACTTACAAGGGCAATCGTATGCACAGACAGACAGACAGTGGACTGACATAAAAGAGGCAACTAAGTGCAGCATCAGAGATGTGTCATCGGAACCAAAAGTGGTTTCTATCACTGGATTAGCGCTGTGGACTACAACTCCAATGTGCCACTGGCCATCTAGGATCTGGGCAGAACAGGATTGGGGGAGTTTCAATGTAGTAAAAAAATGAAAATTAAGGAGCTAAGCATTCAAAGCCTTCCAGTGGTGAGAAAGTTGAGATCACATATTACTGTCAAATGTACATCAAATTCAGTGTGTATGAGAACCACTTCCTTATAGCCAAAAGCTTAGAGAAACAGTTAATTCAACCACGTATCCAGACAAGCCTGGATATGCTGGAATAATGCAGTGTGTGTAGAGGGCAGGAATAACAGAGTGACTGAGGTAGAGACAGGGAAATAAGGCCCTTTATTGCAGCGTGCTGGATGTATCTCATAATTTGCAAATATTATGCCAACACCAACAATTTAACTACAATTTGAGTTTGTCTTGTTATATATACATGCCCCTAAAACTTTCACTTCTGAAAAGGAAAAAAAATCGTTGAGAGTCTGCTCTTATTTTTTAACTGCAGTGTCACCGACTAGCTGGGCACAAAGCCCCTCACCAAGCAATACGTACCTACTTTAAAGAGAAGTGAGGGGAGAGAAAAGGTTAACAGCCATGACTTCACATATGAAAAGGATGACTTAGATAGATGGTAGAACAAAGTTTTAAAGAATAGAAAGTAAAATCTATGAATACAGGAAAATGGCTGCTTGTATCTAAAACCTTCTTTTCCTTCTGAACCCGGGATGGGGGTGGGTGGGTGGGGGGAGGAGGCTGGGTGTGTGTGTGTGTGTGTGTGTGTGTGTGTGTGTGTGTGTGTGTAATTACAATTGCAAATGGCACTTCACCTCCCCAAGTGCTGGTGCCTATTCAGCATAACAAAATGCATTCATAAATACAGTACTTACTAAAAGCAAAGGGTCAAATAAAAACATCTACCTTTAAAATTACAATTCCTTGTACATGAGAACAGAAAAAGTAACTTTAAATATCAAAGGTCAGAACCCCTCCCGTTCTGTGCCAGCCTGTACCCGAGCATCACCTACGGCTGCTCTTTAGTTTTCTTTACCTGCTTTTGAGAGGACGCCATTTCCTTTTGCTATGCCGACATAGACTAGGACATTGACAACATCAGAAGCTTCAATGTGAAGATTTGTGGTTCCTATATCATGATCCTTAGCAGCAGCAACACCTGTGTGGACGTGAGGTCGTTTACTGCAGTGCACTGTGCGCATCTGATAATGCACAGATTTATGCCCACACAACAGTCTATTACAACAAACTAATGACAAGTCTGGTTTATTTGCCTTGTGATAAACACTAGCCCCTAAAACTATCAATGGGAAGGCCACATACAAAACAATTCAGTAAAAATACATAGAAATGTTACAAGGAATTATGAAGTATTACTTAAGTATACTACCTGCCAATTCATATAGCATTATTTGATATTAAGAAGGGTTTCAATAACATCACTTAAAGAACAGGTTTTAGTAATAGGTAAAGCCACTGGACATTGGCTTCTGGACTAAAGTCTGTTATCCTCCCACAGAGTCTCAACTTAAAGAGAAACGAAAACATATACTTACCATAGGCACTGCACAGCCTGGGTCCTAGATCAGGGCGTACAAAGAACCCTGGCAAATGGGAGGCCAAATTGAACTTCCCTTCTGGGTTGCAATATTCTGGTAATGGCAGACATCTTAAAAAGTCTTCATATCTAAAGGTAACAATACAGTTTTTTAAAAAAAAATATAGACTTGCATTATATAAAAATTTGGAAGAACAAAATTATTTCTTCTTTTTTAGTTTTTGAGTGTTTTTTTTTTTTGGAGACAGGGTTTCTCCATGTAGCACTGGGTGTCCTGGAACTCATCCTATAGACCAGGCTGACCTTGAATTCAGAGATCTGCTTGCCTCTGCCTAACAAGGGCTAAGATTAGAGGCATGCAACACCACTGACTGGTACAAAATTCTTAAGTTGTGAAGAACACTGTAATACCCTTTCCTTAAACTAGGCAACACTATTCTAGAACGCCTTCAGAGTGTAAACTGATGTACTGTACGAGGGAGGCATACAGCATGCTAAATACTAATGTTTCAATTACACTTCCCTAAACACAACCGATTAGGTACAAGATCCAGAAAGAGGGAGGCCTATAGCAGACACAACGCCCTAACAGTACCTCCTCAGTACAAGTCTCCACCTTGATGAGGCTTTTTGGTTATTTATCTTTATTGAGGAAAAAACAAGACAAAACAAAAAGTAGAAACCAAAGACAACTATGGTTCAGCAGTAGTTAGCTGCATTGGCTGGGAACAAGCCCAGCTTAACTTTTCCCGACACATTACCTTGTTGGCATCATGGCCTTGAAGTCCTCCCCAGATGGGCAGTCTTTCAACTTTAATACTACTGTTTCTCCACCTTTGTTTTTTTGACGTTCTATAAAGACAGAAGCTAGTTACTGAAAACATAACATAGGCCTTTTTATTAGAATTTGAGAAAGAATGTTAATGATTGAATTGTAGATGCTTCATGGGCATTGGTTGGCCTTTTTCCCTCATGTATTCAAGCAGCATTAACACATTTTAGATGGACTGTGTGCATGTATTCATGTGTGTGTGTGGATATACAAGGAAGTTTGAAGAGAACATTGGATCTCCTGGACCTGAAGTTACTTGAAGGCAGCTGTGAGCTACCAAACTCGGGTCCTCTCCAAGAGCTGCTGAGCCATCTCTCCAGCCCGAAGAGTTTACTATGGGATACATGCATTAACTACTTTTAGTATCTAAAAGAAATTGCTCTTCAGAATTATTTATATTTATTAAGAATAGTCTTACATTAATAGTTACATTAATTTTCAAAGTATTTAAATAAACGATATAATTTCCACAATTTTAGGGAGTTACCAAAATTCCATTACGAAATACAGCATAAGTTATGTCCAAGTTAAAGAAAATCAGGACTAGAGTTAGGATTATGAACCACTATTTTGTTTCCAAATTATTTTGTCTTTTATAGATAGGGTCTTAATTAGCTCAGCTGGCCTCAAATTCACTAAGTAGCCAAGGATGACCTAGGACTCTAGAACTCCCTGTCTCTTTCTGCTTAAGCAGGTGCTGAGACACAGTTGTATGTCACTACCCCCAGATGTGTGTGTCTCTGTCCCTCTCTCCTGAATAACAATGTTAATACAGATGCTTCCCAGGTGAAGAACTGAAGTCGAATTATCAAGGTGTTATCTTAAGGTTACATGGGTGAGACAACAGTGAAAAACAACATACTTGACACTTCTTCAAAACCATCCCAGAACTCCTTAACGTTGGCATTGGAAACAATGCTGTCTTTGCAGTTGAGGAGATCAGCTTGGTGGTCTCCAAAATCCAGACTAATTGATTCTGCCTTCCACAAGCTAATGTTCATTTTCTTATGCACACCGGAAACCACTGCAGGCTTATGAATAAACACAAATAAATAATAGTTAAAAGGTGCCTAAACACTTCAAAGCTTCAGTGTACATGCAAGTGGATGGCACTGCTAAGTTTCAGCTCTACTGGCAAATTTGTAAAAATAATGGAGGCTACTCAAAAGCTCTGGGCTTGAACGATGCTTGCATATGAATGAGAACAAAGGAAGATGCCGCAGCAGGAATGGGGACATTTATTTGTTTACTTGGTCTCTATTGTATTTTGACACAGGGTTTTTGCAGTGTAGCATAAGCAGTCCCCCGGCTTCAGTTTTTTGAGTGCAGAGATTTACACGTGCCACTGTACCCAACAAAATGGCAGTTTTATATGAAAATTTCAATGGAAAGTACTTTCCAGGAAGTTAAGTGAATATTGCATTTATGGGTTGCAGAAGTATTTTAGGAGACTGCTTTATTCATAGGCAAACTTCCTATAGATGCTGTATAAACTATTTGTAACTGTGCAGTAACACTGGGGAAAAAAAAGATCAAACCACAGTGGATACGGAACTTACAACACTAAAGCACATGTTCTTTTACCTCTAGAAGGGTCTGGATAACAATACTAGGAACAGGTAGAATACCATACTGTCAGCGGAATGATTGACTGTAAATGAATCCTGCCTTTTAGATCTCATGAATTCAAAATTTATAACACTGTTTAACTAAAAAATACCAGTAACTAAAGATTACTACTTCTACAAACTCTAATAAATTACATTAAAATACCTCTATGTTTAATTGTTTGGCTGATACATTATTCAGCTTTTACTCTAATAAAATAGTTCTACAGTAGAGAGAAACTAAAAATCTGACTTATAAGACTCTCTAAAAGACATTGACTTTCTAAAACATTTAACTTCATCATTAAAGAAATGCCTTAAATTAAAAAAAGTTAATTACACAGGATTTATTTTTTAAGATTCACCCCAAACACTCTGGTCTACACAATGAGTTCCAGGCCAGCTGGGGCTACATAGTGAGACCGTCTTATAAGAGAACGAAGGGCTACAGAGATGGCTCAGCAGTTAACAGCACTGGCTGCTCTTGCAGAAGACGTGGTTTGATTCCCAGCACCTACATAGTGGTTCACAAGCATCTGCAACTCTAGTTTCAAGGGATCCAATGCCCTCTTCTGGCCTTCACAGACACCAGCCATGCAAGTGGGACACAGACATACATGCAAGCAAAACACCCACACACATAAAACAAACAAAACAAAACCCATCAAGAAATTTAGTTGAACTGAATTGAATTCTCCATTAAATATTGTTTCCATCAGTTAATCACACGTTCAGCTCTTAAGATAGGTCCAGATATTAGGTAATTGTTGCTGGCAATTCACATACTACAGTTTCTATATAAAAGTACTCCTGGTAAATTCATTTACCAATCCATAAAAAGACAACTAAATGGTATATTAAAATAATTTCAAGTAGAAGCTAAAGTTACTGTCATCATCCTTCTGAAATACCTCAATAATCCTTAATCAGACTTCTCACCTCTTGGATTATTCTCTTGGAATATCCAATAATACACAGCTGCTGCCTGCAATGTATGTTAACATTCCTAGATATTTATGAACCTTGCATTGTGAATACTTTAAGTTGTGAATTTCTTTACCACACTCTTCTAGGTTCTAGAGTTCAGCAATAACTAGTGCATGTTAACCCCTTCCTTGGGCAACTAGCCAAAGTTCAAAGACTAGCAAAATGTTCACTAAAAGACTGAGAATCACGGAAGGAAAATGGTTCTTAGTCACAGCCCCAAAGCCTCCTAATGAAATCCTCAGTATTTAACTGTACCGTGTGGCTGTTGACGTGGTGCAGCTGATAAAGGAGCTGTTCAAGTCTAATGCCCTGAGCTCAATCCCCAAAATCTACAAGGTGGAAGGAGAGAACTGACTGCAAAAAGCTGCTGACTGACTTTAACTATACAATCACAAGCATACAGATAGTATATAGTAGATACAAACAAAAGTCTAGTAATTTTTCAAAGAGGAAGAAACAAATTAAGCAATATTAATATTCTGAGGCCAGTAATTAAGACTGTTCATAATTTTTTATGAATGTAAATACTTGACATTGGAAGTACAGATAAAGCATTAAGTCAGAACTTTGATCATATGGAAAACCAGTTTTATCCGGGCGCAAAGAAGTAATCGAACTTTGTATTTAAGATATAATGAAATGAAGGCTAAGTGTGCGGTGGCACATGCCTCTTATCCCAGCAATTTGGAGGCAGAAGTAGGCAGATTTCTGTAGGTTCAAGGCTATCCTTGTCTACAAAGGGAGTTCCAGGACAGCCAAAGCTACACAGAAAGAAGGACCCTGTCTCCAATACCCAAAACTGAATGGAAGCTTTGCTGAAGGCAGGCAGGGTGCTCACCAGTGGAAGCATAGGCTTTAGCACTGCACAGAACTTGGCTTCTACCCAAAGCCTATTAAAGACCAAAAACAAACACACAAGCTAAACAAAACAAATACTATTTTAAACACTTCTCTAGCATTAAAAGGAAAACCACCTACATTTTCATCCGTTCAAGACAATTACTTTTAATATAAACATACTAGAAACACAAATCAGAACAAGAAAAATTAATTTTGTGAATTTATTACTAATGCATGTCTACTCACTAAACGAAAACTACTTGACAAATACTCTACTTCCTTGTAAAATTACATACATCTGAACAAAAGCAGAAATCCAGAAATAATAATTTTGGTAATCTGTTATTTTGTGGTTCTTCTTTTCCCCATAGGAGAAACTAACTGTTCTGCCTACTTCTCCTCAGACCATGCAGTGTACCATACATACCTGTCCTTGTTTCCAGCACTCTTTGAAAAGCTTCCAGTTATTACTATTCTTGTAATCTTTAAGCCATAAAATATGCTGGTCACAGATCCAAGAATGTGGTATGTCACGATAAGACTTATTGCTTTCATCCGTGGCAGGCAGACTGCTTTCTTTGGGTTCTTCATTAGGTTCTGATTTTATATTGATCTTGGAGGTTTTATTTGGTGGAATTTTGTTTTCAACAACTGAAGCAATGATGTCATCAAGAATGTTAGGCATAGTCCGGCCACCTTTGCCACTCTATTAAGAAAACCAGAAAACTTCTGAAAACAATGAGGACCCTAAGTTTGGTAATGCAACAAAACACCAGCTCCGAGGACTCAGAAGCACAGCCACCCTGGTTTTCACACGGGTGTGGACCTCCTATAAAGGATGCAGGGATAAGAATTCTCCACACAATTTAAAAGCATCTATAACATCATCTTCTTAGGAAATTATTCTGCTTTCTGCAAGCACGCCATAGACACTTGCACACTCGCATATGGTTCTGATTCTTCCCCACTACAAACACAACATTCACCTCGTGAAAACTCATCCTAGAGCATCCGGACTCACAGAACCTTCCTTCTCCAGCATTTAGCGTGAAAATACACAAAACTTTAGCTCTGAAGTTACAACTAGAATGAGAACAGGCCTAACAATTTAGCACATTGTATTTCATCTGCATCTGTTTTGTTAGAACCATAGCTAACTATCAAATCTCTATATAAACTTAAGGGCCAAACTTAAAAGCAGAGGCCGAAGGTGCAGGCAGCTAAATTTTAGAGCACTTGGACAGCATGTACAAAAACAAATCTAACACACAAAAATTAGCTGGCACACTCACTGAGGTTCCCATTGAATATACTGGCGCAAAGGCAATGCCAGCATCTGTAGAGCCCACACGAAGCTTGCCAGCTGTTGTGGTCAGCAAATCACGTAGGGTTGAACCCTGTTCGTTGCTCTGGGATGCTGGAGGTGATGTGCTGCCATTTGGAGAATCAGAGGCATCTTGGTCTCCATCTTCTTTGATTTCCCTTTCAAGAGTAAATTCTTTGTTTTCTGAAATAAAATTTAACAAAAATTGTGCATACATTTAATACTGAAGTATAGAAACAATAGACTCCTTGCATTTTATTTATTGTAACAACGTTGGTCTTTCTCAGAACCTCAGACCTGTTAGCTGTCTCTGTTGTGAATAAAGATGGTCAAATGCTAGCAGAAACTATAGTTAATTTATAACATGGTACTCTGACCAGTTTTGTAGACCTCATTCATAAATGAGTATGTAACTAATTTTGATATCAATCTTAGGAGGGTTGGCTCCAAATAAAAAAGAACAAATACTTTCTTGATCCTAAGCTATCAGTGAAATAAAGCAGAAAGCAAAGTAATTTACAGGCCATGTGCGGTAAGGACACTGGCATGAAGCCCTTCAGCACAAACTGGAGTGGGCAAAGTCACCTTGTTTTTCCTCTCTGGATTTCTGCTCAGCAAGATCAGCTAGCCAGTGCAGCGGTGACTGGGACTCTGGAGGTGTCAACCTGCTGTCTGTACTTGCACTTCCAGGGCTACTGTTGCCGTTAGTCTGAGATTTCTGAGGGCTGTTCTGCTGCTGAGACTCAGGCAGGGACACAGAAGTCTTATTACTGTGGTGAAGAACATTCTGTAGAACCTGTAAGGTAAGACACTTGAACATTTACCACTGTTTCCTCAGTTACTCAAGAGTTAAAAGCAGTCATAAGAAATTTACACAGTAATCTAGAAACACAAACCCTAGAGTAGAGCTTTTGCCCCCTTTTTGAGACAGACCCACAGTATATCTCAGGCTAGCCTAGAAACTGAATTCACAGCAATACTGCCCCAGATTCCTAGCTGCTGTGATTAAAAGCATATCTGCAATGTCTCAGTATTACCTGAGTTTCAAACACCCGAAGCTAAAATTATGTAACTGTTGTGTTATGTGTGACCAGAGACTTTTCTACTTACTTGAGACACACCATTCATTGTAGGAACATTTCCACCTTGTAAATTCTGTCTGTTTGTACAGTGACAATGGGATTTAATACCATATTTTTCCCTAAGAATGTGCATGGCATCAAGAAGGTCTGTCAACACTGGAAAATAAAACAGCAGTTAGTAGAGATTAGCATTGGCTGTTAAGAGCACACTCTCCTTGCTATGTTTAAGAACCGCTGAGCAGGCAGAATTACTCAGTACTATCACAGATATCTAGGCATCACAGAACCACCAACCAAATCTATATTCATTTCCTTACTGTCCAATTATTAAGATATCAGAATACTTAAAACTTCTTTGTAGGGAGCATCCGTATGACCCAAACTATACCATTACCCAATTTCTCTACATCATACTTTCTATGCAGTTTTCTTCACTAAGTCTGGGAAGAAAGATTTTTTCCCCCTGCAATCTTTATTAAATTTAAGTGGTCCTTTAATTTTGAACAAGACAATTCTATATTAGTTAAACCATATTTTTTCATTTTATTAGGTACGTGTTTGTTTGGGGAGGCGGGGTTGGGGGAGGAGGAACACATGAATACAAGCTATGGATGTTACTAACCAAGGTTGTTCAAACACATAAAAACTCCAGCGTGTCAAATGCTGAGGTCATAGGCACAAACTGTCACACCCAGCTACCATAACTCTAAGTGCTCTTCCTACCTACAGTGCTCAGGACCTCTATCTAACACAGAGGAGACTCACCAGAGCCAGGGATAATCTGAGTCAGCATCAGATGCTTATGGTCATGGGGCTGGCCTTTCACACACTTCATCCAAGCATACAGCTCTTTATCTGTAACATAACAGATCTTGTTCCAAGTTCACATTTTTAATTATAAACGTGACCATTTTATAGTTACAGAAAATTGAAAATGTAGTTTTCTATTGTATTTTGTTCTGTTGTTAAAGTCAGAAACAAACAAACAAAAACAAAACAAAACAAAAAAAAAAACCAACCCAAACTACCACGCAGTGAATCTTGATCAAAGCATTGATCGAGGCAGCAAGAATAGTGGAGTGGTGTGATAACACTTTCTAAAACAACTATTCTCTCCTATTGTTTCTATAGGGGTCACTTCTACTTTTTGTCTAATTGCAAACTGTAGTTAATCTTCTTTAGCTCTCAGCTATTTTCTCTGTAGAACAGCTGTACACTCTGTTAGACTTCTTATACTGAGACAAGTTTGAGGCAGCACTGACTTCTTTTGCTACTGTTCAATGAATGCTGGCATGAGGCTTGGGGTCAGCCCGTATCTACCATGTTATAAAGCCGTGGGTAAAATTATTGCCAACATGCAAGGAGAACACAAAAACAGTTAAGACGGCAAAGAGAGGACACGATATAGAGTCAGTATTAATTGCTACTGTTGATCTTATAGGAGGCTCCCTTCATGTAGTTGCACTGTGAGGCACAGCATGCGGTGCTGCAGGGAACATGATGAACTAACTGACACATGTGGCTCTAAAGCAAAATAACAACCAAACAAAAATGTACAAAGCTCAAGCAGTTCGGCATAATTTCTACAATTATTTCACAAAAATCCTAATTGAAATTAATTTAGTAAATAAACTTCAAATGCGACCTTTACAAGTTTTCTTTCCCAAACCTGAAAAGGAACCTACAAATGCTGCTATGCTGCAGTCGCTTACGCTGATGAACACCATGCAGCACATGCAGCACACCTGTCCTCTCTGTGAGTTGACGAAAGCAGTCAATGGAGAAGTCCAATGACATAAAGGAAGGCACATGGCATATACCTGAGAGACTGACACGGGATGTCATAAGCGATATATAGTTCCCAAAACAGAGCCCTATGGCAGCTTATGGCAGTGCTGTCTGCATTTATTATAAAGATTACACCATGTTTAAAAAGGGTAAAGAAATCTTCATGTAGGACAAGGCTGTGGGGTGGACAAACTATAGCAAAATAAAATTGATTTCCAAAATCTGACAAATGAAAACAAAAGACCTACAGAATTAGAAAATGAAGTGTTACATCACAAAGATGTCAAAATGCATTTTGATGGTATTACATTCTGTACATCAAACAGGACCTCCTACCTACCCCACCTCTTAGCTGCAGCCCCAGACCCCAGGTTAACATGGTTACATCATTTACTCATATTTACTTTATATCCGAGGAAAAGATAGCTGTAGATTTTCTGAAATACTCAGGTCTTATTGATAGTAAACATGTATAAGAAGAAAAGGGTTGAGAGAGTGGGGTAACTTTAACAATGGAAAATACATCATGGCTAAGACATGGCTCTTCTCCTAATACACAAGCCAAGGACACAAAGTCTATAATCACTTCACCTCTTCACTCAGGACGGGATACCACTATTGTAGCCACTTAAACAGCCTTATGTAAACTTTTTATCTATCCTACCTATCTTATCTATCTATCTATTTCCATCAACAGGGTCTTACTATACACCCCTGGATGAACTTGAACCTGAGCCAATCCTCCTACCTCAATTTCCAGTACATGTACTACTACACCTATACAATGTATTTTCTCCAGTAGGTATCCTGAACCCCCAAGTCTTGTACATGTTAGACAAGTGTTCTACCACTAACCTTACCTACTAAGCTTCTGACTAGCTGTCAACACTTTTGATGCATTTAGTAACTTCCTTTTAAAAATGTATCATCATCTATATTAAAAAGTGAACTACTAATACCATTTTATGTGAAAATTTATACAAAAGTTTTCATTATCTGTAATAAAAATATTTTTTCTTCAGTCTTTAAGACCTATGGTATAGCTGGGTATAGTGGCACACCAGCACTTGGGAGGCAGACACAAGCAGATCCCTGAGTTTACAGAGTGAGTTCCAGGACAGACAGGACCACACAGAGAAACCCTGTTTAAGAAAACAAAAACAAAAATGAAAATAATAAGCAAAAACAAAAGCCAAGAAAGAAGATAGACAGAGTGCTCACTTTGGCAGTACATAAACTGGAACAAGACAGAGAGGATTAGCATGGCCTCTGCACAAGGACAACACAAGAATTCAGGAAACGTTCCCTTCAGACCCTGAAAGAACAATCCTTAACCTCATATGGGAAAACAAAAACCCAGGTGGCTAAAACAATCCAGCAAAATAAAGTGCTGCGGGAGGTGATTGTCAACACCGCTTACTTCAAGCTGTGCATCGGAGCAATAGTCATAAAAACTGCACTGGTGGTGTAGGAGCAGACAGGATCATCAATGAACTTGATAAAATGAACGCAAAGAAATCAGTACCCCTCCGTTATACAAACGATAAACCGGCTCAGAAAGAACGAACCTAGGGAAACAACACCCTTCACACAGCCACAAATAATATAAAATATCTTGGTAAAACTCTAAGCAAGTGAATCTGTATGACAAGAAGCTCAAGTCCCTGAAGAAAGAAATCAAAGAAGACCTCAGTAGAGATGGAAAGATCTCCCATGCTCATTAATCAGTGGGGTTAACAGGGTGAAAATGGCCATCTTATCAAAAACAATCTATAGATTCAATTCAATTCCCATCAAAATTCCAACACATTTTTTTGGGTAGACTTTGAAAGATCAATTCTCAACTTCATATGGGAAAACAAAAAACCCAGGATAGCCAAAACATTCCTGAACAATGAGAAATCACCACCCTTGACCTCAAGTTGTACTACAGAGCAATACTGATAAAAACCACATGGTTTTGGTACAGAAACAGACAGGTTGATCAGTGGAATAGAATCAAAGATCCAGAAATAAACCCACACACCTATGGTCACTTGATTTTTGACAAAGGAGCTAAAATTATACAATGGGGGAAAAAAAAGAAAGCATCCTCAACTAACAGTGCTGGTCTAACTGGTTGTAGAAGAATGCAAACAGATCCATATTTATCACTCTGCACAACACTCAAGTCCAAGTGGGTCAAAGACGGCAACATAAAACTACATATACTAAGTCTAACAGAAGAACCAGTGGGGAATAGCCTTGATCAAGTTAGACAGGACACAACTTCCTAAACAGAACACCAATGGTTCAAGTTCTAAGATTAATAATTGCTAAATGGGACCTCATGAAACACTCTAAGTAGGACAAAACAGAAGCCTACAGATTGAGAAAGGATCGTCACCAATCCCACATCTGACAGAGGGATAATATCCAAACTATATAAAGAACTCAAGAAGTTAGACACCAACAAACCAAATAACCCAATTTAAAAAAATGGGTACAGAGCTAAATATAGAATTCTTAACAGAGGAGTCTCAAATAGTCAACAAACAGAAGAATAGATACATAAAATGTGGTCCATTTACACAATGGACTACTACTCAGCTATTAAAAACAAGGACATCATGAACTTCACAAGCAAATGGATGGAACTAGAAAAGACAATCCTGAGTAAGGTAATCTAGACCCAAAAGGATATGAATGGTATGTATTCACTTATGATAAGTGGATTATTAGCCGTAAGTACAGGATACCCAGGTTACAACCCAAAAACTCAAAGAAGCTAAACAGGAAGGAAGGGTTAAGTCATAGGAGGCAGGAGGGAGGGAATTGGCTGAGGGGATGAGGAGCGGTGGTGGGGGTGGGGGTGGTCAGGATCAGATGTTGGGAGAAACAGGAGAGATGGCCAAGAGAAGACTGGAAATCAGAGGCTGGTGGGGATGGGCATCCCTAGGACTTGCCAGAGATCTGGGATGAGGGAGGCTCCCAGGAGTGTACAATAGTAACATTAGCTGAGACTCCGAGCAGTAGGAACATAGAACCTGTATCCAGACAGGAACCCCAGTAGTGGTAGGACACCAACTCACTCACACAACTTTCGACATAAAATTCGTCCTGTCTGCAAGAAACTACAAGGCCCTGTCAGTCTCAGTGGTGGAGGATGGGCCTGTTCCTGTAAAGACTCGATGCGCCAGGATGGGGTGATACCCTACCCTCTCACAACAGAAGCGGGGGAGAGAGGGGGCCAGCGACCGGGATGTAAAGGGAATAAATGGCAGTGTATTCTAATAAATTTGTTTAAACATTATAGACTGATATGTAGTATTCAAGTAGGACTTAACATGAATGACTGTTGAATTAAGAGATTCTAGAAAGATACCAGGAACTGTGAACTGGAGGGACGAAACCTCAACTAAACTTGAATTTGGTGACTGAAGAAATTCTGCCTCCAAGTGGATCCATTGCAGGTTGGGTTTCAGTGGGTGGATGGGGTTCAAACACGAGGATGGAGCTTCATTCCAAAGGCAGACACTAGCAAAGTGAGTTGACTGCTGCTGCTGCTTCCCCAAATGTTACGAATATCCTCAAGGCAATGCACCCACAAGTAAGGAAGGCCATAAGCAACACAGAGGATCCCCACTTACTCTCATTAGACTATGTGCCTACCTCTAGAACTCTTCCTTTCCTTGGCCTTGTAACAGTCCAAGCAAGCCACAAATCCACACTTGCGGCAAACCCAGTGGACGTTGAACAGTGTGGCCTCGCACGCATCACACATCTCCCGGACACCTCGAACTGCCCTTTTCCATGCAATTTTGGCTGAAAAGGAAAGAAAGCAGAACTTGAAAGGCAGGCATGGTCTGTTTGGTGTACTTCTGGCTAAAATACAGCAGAAATGAGTGACAATCAATGAAGAATGACTACAGTGTCTTAATGTAAAACAGAAACAGATTCATAGCTTCTCAATATGCAGCTGTTATACTATCAGGCAGGCCACAGCTAATTGTCCTCCTGCCTCCACTCACTATTTGTGGGGATTACACTCCCAAGGCAGATTCCTTGATAGTGTGCACATCTCTTTATAAGAATCACAAAGAGGAAGGTGGAGAGATGGTTCAGTGGTTAATAGCAGTGACTGCTCTTCCACAGGTACTGAGTTCAATTCCCAGCAACCACATGGAGGCTCACAACCATCTGTATTGGGATCTGATATCCTCTTCTGGTGTATCTGAAGATTAATAAAATAAAAAAAAATTTTTTAAAAAGTTAAAAAAATAAGATTCACAAAGTAAACACTAAAATGGCTGGCTTGTATCCAAAGTAGGGTTTCTACCATGTATAGTACAGCATAGTTAGTGGGGTCTATGGCCTTCCCACAGTCTAGCAAGCAGTCATAGCCACCTCTTTTCAGTTATGGTACAAAAATATTTCTAATTATTACCACATATACATTGAAAAACCAGCCACTAATTTTAGGAAAGAAAAAAGCTACCTAGCACGGAGGGCACTGCCACATCAGCACTTACTGAGATGAAGAGCTTTATATTTAAGTACACAGAATCAATGAAGTTGCTTGGTAAACAAATACACAAAGTAGTTAATGTTTCTGTTTTATAGGCCTGATATTTGAAGACATTATCTGCAATAAGTAATAGTTAAAATGTAGAAGATTCAAATATAAAAAACTTGTGAATTTTGTGTGTGTGTGTGTGTATATATACATATATATATGTATATATATACACACACAGACACTGTATAATTTTCATGCAAAGACATTTCATCATACTATTTTATGTTGTAAATTTATGAAAATATTACAATTTCATGAATGGTCCATTCAGTTTCAAAATGGAACATCTGAACCTCATATCCTTAAGAGGTGGCATTATCACAGCTAAAATGTCAATAAAATTAGGTAAGATGAAGGACTTATAGATTAATAATATATAAGAATTCTTTGAATGAAATCTGTAAATTGCATGTTATATTAACATCCTTACCATCCTTTTTCACCCAGGACAACGCTGTTTTCTCAGACGTTACTAACTGACAGAACTTATCACCTATTATGTCCAAGATATACTTAGAGGTTTCAACATCTACTTCATCATCTTCATAATTTTCATGGGTCCATAAACTCATGGCTTCATCATCGTATTGATCAGGAGAAGAGAAACCATCTATTCTGACTACTCCATTCTTACTAAAGGACAATCTGAAACATTAAAAACATAAAATGTTAGGAACTAAGATGAGAATTAATTTTTATGTCCCACATTGTAAACATGTTGTAATTATAAACCATAAAAGAGGATAGTTTCTCAAACATGCTCAAGTTATTAATCAATTTCAATGTCTCAGGCATTATATAGTGACAGTGATAAGCAGCACTGGTTTTAGGTTATTTCAAGAACCAAGGGTTGGGGATCTAAAGCTCACAGGTACAACAATTAGCCAGCATGCACAGGCCTCTGCTTCCAATCACCCACTCTCAGTAACAGCAACCAGCAGCTGATTCCTGGGAACACTGCATGTGTAAGTGAGGGAGACAGAGTCTGGCCAGTGCTATCAGAGTAGTATTGGGATTCTTGCTTCCCCCACCCACCAAAAGCTACATACTGTAACCCAGGTTAGCTTTGAACTACCAACAATTCTGAGTAATTGTCCTGAGTTCTGGAATGAGAAGCATATCACACCAGGCTTACAAGTTATTTTATGACTAGTCTTTCTAATCTAAAATTGATCAATTAAAAATGTCTTTAATCGCCAGGCAGTGGTGGTGCACACGGGAGGCAGAGGCAGGCAGATTTCTGAGTTCGAGGCCAGCCTGGTCTACAGAGAGTTCCAGGACAGCCACGACTCCACAGAGAAACCCTGTCTCGAAAAAAAAACCAAAAAAAAAAAAAAAAAAAGTCTTTAATCACCTCAGGATTTCTAGTTTCCTACTTTTTATTTTAATGAGGTGTTTGGCTTTGGAGACAGGGTCTCATAGCCTAGGCTAGCTTCAAACTTACTACACAGCAATCTCGAGACATGACAATAACCTTGAACTTCTAATTCCCCTGGTTCTGCTTCTCTTTGAAAGCTCCCTCTGAGAAGCAACAATTACAGTCCCCTTCACCCAGTATGGTTGTCTTCATCAGAACATTTCTTTTCCTCAAACCTGAGGTTTCTTCATGCTCCCTTGATTCCTTTGGAATTTAGTTCTCACAATGCATGAGCACCACTTCTATAACCCTCAACTCCTTCCCAAGGCGGCCTGCCTTGCCTCTGGTGTACTGCTGGCCATAGGCTCTGAAGTAAAAAACAATGTATGGCTTTTGGGTTTTGTTTTGCTTTGTTTTGTTTTTTTGAGATAAGGTCCCTCTCTACATAGCCCAGGCTGGGCTCAAACTCAGATCTGCCTCCGCTGACATGTGTGTTGTACTACTGCAAGGGCGTGCACACTATCTCCCTCGTCTTGTGATCCTTCATTAAGTACCCACACGTTTTCAAATGAAACAGCTCAGCTATCATCCTATAAAAGGTCATAAACTTCACAGAGGCACGGAAGAGCACAGATGGGACTCAGCAGCAATCCTGGGGTGGGGCTGGAATGTGAGGCTCAGAACTAGCTTTACTGGTGGTGTTACCTGCCCTTTTAGGAAGCTTTTACATGTAAAGCACGTGACAATATTTATGTTAAAGAGAATAGGATCTAGATGAATTTTGTATTTTACTATAAGCCTTGTGAACTATGATATGATATATTAGTTATAATGTTTAAATATGACCATTCCTATGTTTTATAGCCAAAGCTGTTTATCTGGATTCATAGACAACATTTTTTACTTAAGTAAATGTAAAACTGTTTTGGCAAAAGTATATGCATTTTTAAGAAAATTTAAAACTAAGGTGGATATTTTCTTACAATTTTTAGGAAGAAATGCTAAAACTCTGATGGAGGAAGAATGAATCTGTTCAAAGAAAGATTGGGAAACATGAGTAATTGAGGCATACTGTGCAAGGCTGAGCTGCCAGCCACTGTCACAGCCCATCATGAGTTAGTATTGTTTAGACTATGTCAGAACAAAGAACACAGGAAAGGAGCTCCTCAGAGTCTGCAGAGACACTGCCACTTCTTGTACTTCGACTTACCTCCTAAAGTAGTAAAATCTACAAAACACCGGTGAGTGAGTTGATTCTTCCCCCTTCTTACTCCGGATAAGTCTGCACTCTCGGCACTTCTGTAAGTTGGGACCTATCTCACAGCAGGAGTCATCCTGCAGAAATGATTCTCCAGTTTGCTTCAGCTTCTTGACCTTCCGCCAGTCTTTCAGCACGGAACGAGGAACGCCAGCTGTAAAATGAGAAGGAACTTATCAACAGGGTTCTGTTTTACAGAAAGGGTTAGTCTTTGGGACTGAAATGCTTGCTGATAAGACCAAACTCCAAATAAATGATGGACAACTGCTAAGTCTCTCTAACATCCTCTGTTTACCTGCCCATCCACTCTAATCAGACAGGAAAGGAGAGCAGTAATCCTTCAGTGAAATGAAATGTTTACACTGCATCTTTATAAGAGTGTAATACCAAACATAAGAATCATTCACATTATGTACACATTTAGCCGAAAATAAGCCTGTTGCTAGGTATGGAGGCGTGTGCCTTTAATTCCAGCTCTCGGTAGCTCTTGGGCAACTGAAGTAGAAGAATGAGCACATGTTTAAGGCCAGCCTGGGATATCTAGTGAAAACGTCTCAAAACCCACTACCACCACCAAAAACAATCATCATCTTCCTCTTATGACAAGAACCTAGTAGACAACATCGATATATTGATGGGAACTGTATCTTTTACAAAATTAAAAGGGTTGTGAAGAAAGGGAGGGAGGGAGGGTCTACAATATTAATTGGGGCATTTTGTTGAAGGAAGTGATAGAAAAGCAAACTCAAAGCAATCAACTGCTCCTCATTATAAATGTCCGGAAAGCCCAAGTGTTCTGAGGGCGATCTTTAATCTTTGCAAACACACAAGAGATACTTTGTCCAGTGTGTAAGGAAATACAATCTCTCAAATGGACTATGCTCTAAGATTTGTAGGCAAAAAGATAAATTCATTCTCCATATTCAGTCCCACTGTTTCATAACTGGTCCTTAGCATGAACCAACAAGGGAAACAACATTAGTAAAGTCATCTGTGTACCAGGAGCAACCTGTAGGCCAGGAGAGTCAACAAAGCATACAGATAACTGCACTTCCACCTAAATACCTAAAAGGTATTCGTTTAAGAACGAGCTCCGCAGCCAGCAGATGTACTTCCTTACCCTGTGTCTTTTACCATCCTCTCAATCACAGAGATTTGATGTACAGCCCACTATTTGTAACTCAAGAATAAATATTTGCTGTCCTTCCTTTCAAATCCTTTCCAATTGTATCAAAGACACACAGGTTCTGAAACCAAATATATCTTACCAAAGCTGAGAACAGAATTCCTATCCAGATTTCCCACTAATACCTAGTTATTGATAGTGTGAGTAGTATAATCACACATACACACACAGACGTGCACACACACCACTCTCCAATAGGTAGTATTGTTTAGGGCTAGATTAAAATATAAAATATATTATAGACTAAAATATATTTAGGATTGCTGCCTGCTTCTTTATTCTTTACAATTGTTCCCTCCTTTTTAGTCTTTATCATGGGCTAGAGACCACCCAGTAATCACATATGCTCAGGCACACAGCACATGCCAGTTATGGCATAACGACTGGTATAAAGATGTTTCTAGGGTTGCAGAGATGGCTTTCTAGTCAATACCACTGGCTGCTCTTCCAGAAGACCAAGGTTCAATCCCCAATGCCTATAACTTCAATTCCAGCCCCTGGAGATCTAATGCTATTTTCTGGCCTCCACGGCACCAGACATACACATAATGCACACTTAATTCAAGCAGGAAAACACCCATGCACATAAACTAATGAAAAGGCGCTTCTTTTCCAATGCATACAAGAGATCTTTCCTCTGGACTTTATTAAAGGGTGTTAGAATGAACAACACATATCACACCACTGATGAGACATTATTTCGCACACTTTCTTCAATCATTTACTTCTAAATTGATTACACTAGAGAAAACTAAATGCAATCCTGTTTCTATTTCTTTTAAACTGGGAATTAACTTTGACCAATATACTTTTAATTCTATATGATGGGAGCAGTTTAGAATGTGAAACTTCATAACACGGATTGTAATAACTTAAAAAGTACTATGAATTTTTCAAAATGATATACGTGAAACCAATTCTTAATTATGTGATAACAAAATAGGCACTTCTGAAGGGTTTTTTTTTTTTTTTTAAAGAAGTGAATGAATTACAAAGGTAACTTATTGAAGGGCTTTTGATACTATTAATTCTTCTATACTAGGCCATACTTGATATTAGTAAATTTCTTCTAGTAATTTAATAATACTATCTGCTTTAAATAAGGCATCATCCTTTAATTCAAACTGTCTAATTTATTGGCAATGTATCTAAAATGTATAGGTCTGTGAATAAAACCCTACTAACATACATTACCTAACACCGCTCCTTTTATACAGTGAGAGCCTTGAAGACCTAGATCTTGGTTAACAAATTCAAAAACAGCTGCCCTAGTGAAGAGAACTCGGGAGCAAGACATTAAAGTCACATAAATACATGCGAACCCTTGATTTCTCAATGTCAACACCATAAATGCACTTTGGGATACAGAAATTAATTATAGAGTGTAGGGGACTCACTAGTGTATACATCAACAAGTATATTGTAAACATTCTAAAATTCGGTCACAATTTCAGCTCATAAAGTAAATTTAAGCAAAAATGATTTAGGAAATCTCCCTAAACTCCCAGCTTTGTTACATGGTTAGGGTGAGACGGACCACATCACACTGCTCCTCAGTACTGTGCTTACAGCTAAACAGGAACTACTTCTCGAATGAGATCAGGTCTCAGCTAAATACTTTAGTATCAGAAGTACAGTTCTTTTCTGGTGTAATAATCAAAGCTGTATTTTGACATTTCTAGGAAAAGATCAATTTCTAAACTTCACACTGTACTGTCTTTCCTACAACAAATGTCAGGTGAAAACATCTCTCAAGATCGGGGATCTAATCTTTTCCTCTTGTGGGGAGACAGGAAAGGCAGAAAGGAAATTCACAACTACATCCCATGGAGCCACATCCTTACTGCGAGGACCCGTGGCCCATTTTATTTGCGATAAATCAATGTATTTACTCACCGCTATTACTGTTCTGCAACTTCAGTTTACTTTTGTCCTTGGCGCTCCTGCTGAGAACTCCATTAGGCTTCGAGTCCTCTTCGACCTCGCCTTTCCTCTTCTGCAGGTCGTTCTGCTTCTTTTTATAAGTTGGCTTCGGCTGCCGTTTAGTCCTCTGCTCCGACTTGCTTTCGCTCTCATCTGAGTCTCCACTTTCAGAGCCAGATTCGTAAGTTCTTTTGGCTTTTCTCCTGCTGACTTTCTCATCTCTTCCATATTTATCTACAGCGACTCTGCCATCTGCACGATTTTCTATATCATTAGATGTAGAGGCTATTAAGTTGACAGAACATGGCTTAATAATTTCGGATACAGAATTCCCTGAATTTTCCATTTTATTAGTATTTTTATCTTCTTCTGAATGTCTGGTGAGCCAGGCCTTCTTCAGTTTAGTGTGGTAGTTGGGCTGACTGGACTGGGCTGCTGGCCCATTTCCTACAGAGATTGCTTTGTTACTTGCAGTGCAGGTCATGGTGCTATCCAGGGGAAGAGAGGCTGCCACTGTCTGATTTCTCACAGTATTAAGTTCAGCCTCACTGACACTACTATTTTTAAACTGAGCTGCAGCCAACGCTGCCTTGTGCTTTTTTAAATGAATAAAATCAGTTGTGCCTGAGAAGCCAGAGCCGGGCTGAACAGCACTTCCTGTCTTACTACAGGCCAGAGTGCCTGGAACCGCGGTGCTGACTGTGCAGTCCTTTGCTTGCGCCACTGCCTGACTAACAACACTTTTTGAAGAAGTACATTCGAAGGGTGTAGAGGCCGAAATGGTATTTGATAAAGAATAACTTGTTTCTGCACTACTCAAGCTGGAGACACTGGTGGTAGTGGCAGCAGATGTGAACACATCTGCTTTGGTAGTAGAGACTACATTTACAGCAGACATGACTGAAACAGGAACGTTGCCCTGGGAGACAGCTTCAAAGTTTTTTTCAGATTTCACATGAGCACTTTCTAAATTCACATTTGGTAGAATAATTCTTCCAGTCTCTCCGGCTTCTGGTTTGAGGTAATCTGTTTTATTTGCCCCAGATGAAGATCTTTCACAAACTCGATCTTTGGAAGCTAATGGTACAGATGGCACACTATCAACTTTTGTACTAGAAGGTGGACGAACAATGACAGATGCCACAGCAGCCTGGGACTTTCCACTACTCTTTTCCACGGGCCACTCAGCTTTCTCTCTGTTGAGGTTGTTATTAGATCTCCACATTTCCGTTAGACTCTGATCAGAAGAATTCTTAAAATTTGACTGAGAGTCTTTTGGCTCAGGAATTAGAGTTGGAGGCTTCTGAGATTCTTGAACTTTGCCACCAGCATTTACTGGCATCACCGGTGTCAGTGTTGGAGGGGAAAGGCTACTGTAGCTGCTTTCCTTTCTTTCCAAACTGTGGTGGATTGGTGGATGGAATACTGGTGCCCTGTGCAGAGCAGGCATGCTGCGGAGTGCATTAGTAGAAGAAACAGTCAGATGGGTAGGGCTCCGACAATCACTTCTGAACGTTGTTACTGAGTGAGATGCACTCTGATGGGGAAGATGGTCTGGTATCTTGCCCACTAAACTTTCACTTTCTGGTTGGTGTTTAATCAAAGGTGGAGGCTTCGAAAGAGATGATATAAAAGAATGAGTTTGAGGATTGGCTGTTGCAGAAAGGTTATTATTTTGTTTCTCAGTGTAAATGTTGGAAACTTCTTTGGATGGGTAGGATCTTGGTGGCTCATTGACCACACTATTAGATAAAGTAGTGAAGTAGTTACTCTGGGGCAAACTCTGAGGCACTGAGTGCTTCATCTTATAAATCTCTGACACGGAGCGGTCTACGTCTTTATCTTGTTTGATAGCATGGCTTTTAGGACTAGAAGATGATGGTACTACTCTGGAGTAATTCTCTCTTTCAACCTCATGACCCTTGATTTTGGTTGTAAATGGAGCCACATCAATACTCTCCTGAAGAATCCGACGATGTTCCTCCTTGTATTTGTTCAGTCTCTCTCCAGTCTCCTGGGGTGGCCTTGGACCCACAAAATGCCTATGCAAGTGACAATCTTTTCCTGCCTGTGACCTATTAAGATCCAGGTCACCTTTTACTGATGTGGATGCATTAGACCGTAATGGTTCCATAAAAGCTTTCCTCTCCAATTCTCTACAAAGAAAATACACAAAGATTCCTGTAATCACTTTTCCATACAAAATGATTTTTATGAAATGTTATTCTGTTATGAAAGCAAACAGTTTTGATAGTATTTAAAATTGGAAGATATACCAGTGTGAAAAGAACATATCCACATGTAGTGACTTATACCTATTATTGCCATTACTTGGAAGGCTGAGGCAGGAGGATTGCAATGAGTTCAATAGCAGACTGACTCAACAAGGCAAAACACAAGGAAAAGAAAAGAATCTTCAGTCTGGATTTGACACCAATTTTAAATAAACTATTTAAAAAGTGGATTGAGAAAATCATGAGCCGGGCGTGGTGGCGCATGCCTTTAATCCCAGCACTTAGGAGGCAGAGGCAGGCGGATTTCTGAGTTTGAGGCCAGCCTGATCTACAGAGTGAGTTCCAGGACAGCCAGGGCTACACAGAGAAACCCTGTCTCGAAAAACCAAAAAAAAAAAAAAAAAAAACCAAAAAAAAAAAAAAAAAAACCACGAAAGCCAAAGGCATGTGTTAAGTGTTAAACACTGGTAAGCTTACTCTTTGTGGTGATCTGCTAATGTCTTTGTCAGTGGGGGACTGGAATGCACTGTA
The DNA here is from genome assembly GCF_000001635.26 of Mus musculus. NCBI lineage: Eukaryota > Metazoa > Chordata > Mammalia > Rodentia > Muridae > Mus > Mus musculus. Next base: position 67,224,127 of record NC_000076.6, on the reverse strand, counting down.
ATCTTGTGAGGTCGATGAGGCTCTGCACTGGAAGGTCTGACAGGAATGTGACTAAGTAATCCAATACCATCCGCTGAGGTCACAGGAGTGGGTTGATGTAGCCAAGGACTGGGAGAATTCTATTAGAAACAAAACCAAAAAAACCTACATTTTAGTTACCAACACAACAGAAAAACACAAACCTAAATTGTTGAGCTGGGTAGACTGTCATGTACTTAATCCTAGCACTCAAGTTTCATAGCAAGACTTCTGACCATAGTATATTTATAAAACCTGGTATTTTTAAATGAATCTGGTGAGAAATATTCAACTTTTAACCAACATTAATCATACAGTCTTTTTACATTCAACTTAAAACAAATCAACATAAAATAGTAACTTCTAAAAATATTTCTTCACTAAAAGCAGATATGAAGTGTATAAACAATGCCCACGGACCTAATTTTATGATTCCCTATGATCCTAAAACCAGAATTAGTGCTTACAACAAAACCAGAATGTTAGACCTAACATGTTATTCCACTAGAAGCAAAAATTATAATCAAGTTTGTCTGTCAATTTTTCCCATAGGGTAATTAACTTTGTAATGTAAGAGTATATGCACAACTCCCAGATCACTTCATTTAAGGCCTAAATGTGTTCGACTGTCTCTGTAAGCCAGGCCCCGTTAGGCCACTAGAGAGGGAGGCGTGGAAGCATTGACAAAGTTATGTTTTCCATAAGAGTGTGCTGTGTCTGGTAAGCTAGTACTTATATGGTGACAGTGGCATACATGTTAAAGCCCGTACCTCTAATTACATGTTTAAAAACTGTTTTCTATACTGTGACCCAATATAACTCAAGAGTGTACTTTGTAAATCTGTCATTAGGATGAGTCACACAGGAGGAAAATTCAAACCACCTTTAGTTTGACTAAAAGGAATAAACCTTTTAACTCATGTCATCAATGAAGAGTAGTTAGCACGCACCACAGAGATAGCTTAATGTAAGTTACAGTTCTAAACCTCACCAGGGAATAGTGCACAATGATGTACAAGAGAACATTAAATATAAAATGACATAGACAGAAGGCCATAGTTACATAAGATTCAATGACAATGATGAAACATTTTTTTTTCCTTATGAAGTAGCATTTAAAATCATTTCCTCATCTAGTGGCTTCTGCTTATATTATCTGATCACCCTGATTACAAACATGAAGTTACGGGATCTTTTTGCTTAAAATGTTACTTTAGTTTACACCTTTGTATTATAACTTTATATAAGTGAATAAAAACCTAACTAGAATAAAACATTTTAAAGTCTGATAAACAATCTGCTATCTCTTTTGCAGAGTTTGGAACTTTTTTTTTTTTTTTGGTTTTTCAAGACAGGGTTTCTCTGTGTAGCCCTGGCTGTCCTGGAACTCACTCTGTAGACCACGCTGGCCTCTAACACAGAAATCTGTCTGCCTTCTGCCTCCTAAGTGCTGGGATTAAAGGCTAAAGGCGTGCACCACCACTGCCCGGCTCAGAGTCTGGAGATTATGGAAGAAGGTTTTCCATTTACCAACTCTTGGCTTCCGTGTGCCCCTGTCCTATCTTTGTGCAGTGCCACCTACATCCATGACCCAGAAGAGTGACTGCAATGGGCACATGGGTGAAAACTGTGCTCAGTGACCGTATGCTTCACTTACATTAAGTAACTTCTACATTCTGGTATCATTTAACCAGAAACTCCATTCAGTTTCAAGTCACATGATCAATGGCACACAATCAAAGATGCACACAGAATCCAGACCCTATCTCAGAAATAAAATTAAGAAGGATAAACTTGTGATTCTGGAAGCATAATCCTAGAACTGAAATCTTAACAATAGTAAATGTGCCAATACTGGGGCAGAACAAACTGTAACAACCACTGTTAATTTCATCAAGGAAACCCGAAGTTCATAGGAAGGCAAACTATAGAGGAGTTACTGAGAATAAACCACAAGAAATATCCTTAGACTGACACCTGCTTAGTAGGTGTACCTGACTACCAACATCGTCCACTGTAACATGATGGCTCTGACAATCTCATTACTGCCACCTAAAATCACAAAAGCTTCGCTGACAAGCTTTTGGCATAATGACAACAATTTACCTGTGTCCAATGCAATGCTAAATATAAATAAACAATATTATTCCTGAAATAAGAGAAATTTAGTAGCAAGGGATTCCAAATCACCACTTCCAACACATTATGGATTTTGCCCAAAATATAGCATGAAAAGTGTTAATACATATGCCATTTGCATGGAAACACTGATCCTAAAAGCTCAGTACTGAAAATAACTCTAATGTCCACTGTTAAAGAAATTGCTAAAGAAAATGAGGTATGTGATTAGCACGGATAAGGCCCTAATACTAATGAAAAGACAATGTGTTCCCACCTGCATACACACACATGAAATAAAGTAGACTGCAGCTTTTAAAAATGGCCATCCTTCTGTGTAAACAGTGTCACTATGGATGAGCCTAAAGGACATGCTAAACGAAGACAGATAATTAGAAAAGTATTAACTGAAAGCTGTCAAAGGCCGGGAGGAAGGGAGTTAACTGTCTAATGAGTAGAGTTTCATCTTACAAGATAAGGTTTACAGCTTGTACAATGCTCAAAGATACTTGACCCTACGAGGCTGCCAGATGGCTCACTAGGAAACCTGCATTCATGCCTGGCTGCCTATGTTAAGAGGCCCAGAAGTTATGCGGCAGAAGGAACGCCAAATGCAGAGTAAGTTGGCCCATAAACTCTACTTGAGTGTTGTGGCACACCATTGTAACACATACACAATAGATGGGTGACTAGATGGATGAAAAACAAGTAAATAAATGGATCAATGTAAAAGATGGGAAAACTTGACACTACTTATTCAATCGAGAGCTTGAAAATGATAAAAATGATAAATTTCATGCTGCTTTTACTGCAAGTGAGGTGGTATTTAAAACAGTCCAGGAGGAGTATTTAAAGAATACATGGTCAGCAAAAGGCCACGCTAGCTTCACAGTAAGAATTTAACATGATTAAAAAGTAAGGCTTCTATACTGTCCAAAGACACGTGACCCTGCCATAATGTCACTATAGAAGTGCCGGTAGTGTTACCAACTACTTGGAGTGCCTAACTTCGAATGTCCTTAAGCACAAAAGGCATTAGAAAGTCATGTTTTGAAACATCCCATGAACATAAATGATGCATTCAGCTGTTCAAAGGCTAATATAACATCATTTAAATAAATGTATTTTTTAAAAAAACTTAACTACTACATATAATTTTAAGCCTGTACTTTTACTATCAAAATATATACCATAAATCACAGTCTAATAGACAGTGTGATCTATAAAAGTTAAGCCTGGTGACGTTATTATCCACCTGCAAAATAAACACTTGAAAGTCTGTACTATTTTTAAAGTACCTATAGAGGATAATTAACAAATACACGCTGCTCTGTACCCAACAACAGTTTCACTTACCCTCCTTAATGAAGCTTCAGCATTAACTGCATTTTCTGGGTGAACCCACTTAGAAGAAGGGAGACCAAGTCCTGAGTATGCATGTGTTCCATTCGGATATTGCCAAATAATTGGATAAAGTCCAAGCTGATTATATGAAGCGGAAGGATGGGCTTGTCCAAGAAGATGAGGTGACTGGTGCTGTAACAACTGTTGCTGCTGCTGGTGTGCTAGTGCTAAATGGCTCAAGCTGCTTGCATGAGCACTCTCTAGACGTGGGTGGCCACCGAGTAAAGAGGCAGTAGGCACTCCAGGTAACACAGTGGGAAGCAAATGAGGGTGATGGACAGGATGGTGTGGACCACTAGTGAGAGGGTGAGTGTTAATGGTAGGTAATGGAGTTTGACTAGTTGACCCAGCTAGTAAGTGGGGTCCTGGCGTTAAGGCAGGGTGATGGGTACCTGGGTTTAAACAGGTTCTATGGGATGAGGAATGAAGAGAAAAAGGATGCTGGCTCAAAAAAGGTGAAATGTGATTAGCTCCTGTTTCTGATCCAATAAGAGCAGGATCCCTATAGACTGTGAAGTGCTCGTTTTTATCAATGATAAGAGGGCTCTTTGTAGTTTCCAAAGCACTGCCTCGAGTAGGAACTGGATGGAAACTACCTCTGGATAACTCATGCTCTATTTTATTTGCCAGCCTTCGCTCACCAACAGCTTGACTGTTCCCATAAGCAGCTTTAGACTTCACAGAATCAGGAGAATGAGTGATCTTGGGTTTAACAACTTCAGGTGAAGAACTGGATTTTGCCTTCTGGGTATCTACTGAAGTAGTTAGTTTAGCTTTTATAGTTTCTGGGGGTGGACTTCGTTTATGTAGCTGATCCTCTGTGACAGAAACTGCACTTAATGAAGACATGTATGAGACATAGTGATTTCTCTCTTTCTCCGTATCGCGCTTATCACTTCCTGAAGGAGCATTTGTAACACTTGACTGAGTTAAATCCACTTTCACTACATCACTGACCCAGCTCTGGTCACAATCTTGCTTTGCTGTTTCTAGGTATTTAGCATTTGAATGTTTGGAATCACTAACATTTGGATCCATGTTCTCAGGTGTCTGGAGGCCAAAAGTATTTAAATTTTCCTGAGCCGCCCTCTCAGAATGAGTGTCGTTCTTGATATCCGTAACACATTTGGGTGTCGGTGTTCTGGACACTAACCTGTCCTTTGGTAATAATTCCACTGTGCGTTGGTTTTCCACATTGCATTCTTGAAGGACTGAATCATTAGAATTGTGGTCAGCAACTGTGGCTTGCTCAGATGAACGGAGAGTCATTTTGTCTTGAAGGTGGCTGTCCGTGGACTTGGGCTTCTCCCCTTCGTTGTGGTTTTTATCTTCCTGCATCTGGTCCCAGGGAGGCCGAGTATCTATCAGGGTCTCTTCTCCTGCCTCTTCAGCAGCCTGGGACTGTCCCTCCTCTCCATTTACCTTTGAGGTGACTTTATTTTTCGGTTCATACTCTGGCATTGGTTCAGAGGAGGAAGTCTCAGTCACTCTCTTGCTGGAGCTCTCTGCGTCACTGCTCTCGGAGGCGTCAGAGGCATTGTCTGTCCGGAGCCTTTTCATGCTCAGCCTCTTCTCGGCCTCCTCAGGTTTCCGCCGTTTTGTCACCACGTGCTTGTTCTTACCTTTAGGATTTTCTGTGACATAAAAAATTAAGATTTTAATTTTCACAATCTATAAGCATATTTTAATGCTTTTTTATTTATAGACATGCCCTTAAAAAAAAAAAGCAGGTCTAGCTATGCAGGATGAGGCATGCCTCTAACTAATGCCATTGTCACTCAACACACAGATCTCTGAGTCTGACACTAGCCAGCCAGTCAATTCCAGGATAGCCAAGGAGTGTTCAGTGAGACACTGTCTGTCTGTCTGTCTCTGTCTCTCTCTCTCAAAAGCAACTCTTAAAAAGTGGGCCTAAGGGGGCTGGTAAGATGGCTCAGCAGTTGAGAGCCCCCGACTGCTCTTCCAAAGGTCCTTAGTTCAAATCCCAGCAACCACATGGTGGCTCACAACCATCCGTAACAAGATCTGACTCCCTCTTCTGGTGTGTCTGAAGACAGCTACAGTGTACTTACATGTAATAAATAAATAAATCTTTAAAAAAAAAAAAAGTGGGCCTACCTCCTCGTGATACACAATCATATTTATCTTCCTTCATCTTCTCTTCATCGGGTATGCTGCTATCTGAACCCTTCCTCTTATTTGGACGAATACTTCTTTGTTGCTGTTGCTGGTGTGTGTTCTGTTTTGGTACAGCAGCTTGAGAGTTCATTGCTGGTCTGGGACTATTTGCTTGAGCACGTGTATAATGACCCTAAAAATAAATCAACAATGATTATATTACTATTTGATTTTGAATAACCTAAGGAAAAGTATTTTATTAAAATGCATTACTAATAACATACATACGTGAACAGTGCTGATATTTTGACTGGCACGAGACCTTCGCCGTGATGTAATGCCAATATTTTCACCTTTTAACAAAGAGTGAACGACATCATCTAGAAAGGTCATTTGAACCATAGAAGGATCGACATTCTGTGGTTCTAGTACCTAATCCATGACATAAAACAAACATTAAATCTAACAAACTGACCAGCATAACATTAGTACAATTTCTTTACTCAACTATTTACAAATAAGTTTGGGAATTCAAATTTGTACAATACCACCTGCTTACATAACCAATTTTAATTACAAAAGACAAAATTACCTTTTCCCTTTTGCATTCACTGTAATTCTTAAAAGAGAATTTTAATAATTAAATGTGGTGTGAGAACTATGCTTGTTTTGAAAGAGTTCAGTAATGAAAAGAAACTACCTAGGAGATATTTATTATTGGAGAGAAAAAAAACCTCAAGTTTTAAGGGGGGGGGGGCGCTAATCAATTAGGGACTGACTTGTGTGTGTACTGGAATGAATATGACATCACTATCACTTCCTGACCTAAAGTGGCCCCAGTGTAACATCAAATACATTTAAATTTATTAGGTTTATATGATTAGAGACCTGTATCGGGGCTGGCTATAGCCAGACAGATGGCTCAGTAGGCAAAGGCCTGCAGACCCACATCCTGAAGTGAGACCTAAAACTTATTCTAAGACCTCCATAGGTGTGCTGTGACAGTCACACTATAAACATGTATATATGTATATACACACAAATAAAAAAATAGTAAAATATAATATTGTCAGGTGGTAGATGCCTTTAATCCCAGTGCTCAGGAGGCAGAGGCAGACAGATCTCTGTGAACTCAAGGCCAACCTGGTCTGCAGAGCCAGTTCTAGGACAGTCAGGACTGTTACATACAAAAAATTTGTCTTGGGAATACATTATTTATCTTGTAAAAATATCCTTTTCAAAGGATCACTTGTGAGGCTGGGGCTGGGGCTGGAAGTAACATGCACTCAGCACATGGAAGGCGTGCTTAGGATGTGCAAAACCCTGGGTGTGAACCCCAGCACCAAAACTGTAACTATTTACCTGATCATTCATAACGATCATGGTGCGGGTGAAGAGATCATGATGAGTAATTATGCCAGTAAACCACTGGGTGGCAGAATCTTGTCTATAGACTCTCACTCTGTATCCATTTAATGAATAAGGACCTTAAAAAAACAAAAACAAAAACAAAAAACAAAACAAAAAACAAAAACAAAAGAAAAAAGAAAACAAAACACAAGGGATTTCTTAAATGAAGACATTCCCACTTAGGAATACTTAGGAATTACCTTTTAAAAGCAACGAAGCTCTGTGACAGATGAGAAATACACAATGTCGATTTTAAAAATGTCTTAGAAGAGAAGTATCTTAGCTCAGAATGCAAAGGTATTATAGACACTGCTACACATAGAGTAGTTTTGCAATAATAAATTAGGAAGAGAACAGGATACAATGTAAAGCCATAGTGTTCTAAAATGTGGTACAGAAGTAAAACTAGTTAAGTTTGGGAAAATGAGCTCATGTCTGAAATGAGAAAGTAATTTATAATTTGGTTTATGGGACGGACAGGAAGGAGAAGCTAAGTCTGAAAGCACAACCACCTTACAACCACACTGAAGCCAGCCTCATGTGACTTTGCCAAAGAAGGAACGGGGTCAGGGAAAGTAAAGCTGAACACATCACATCATCACCACATCACATTTTCTGCATCTCCAGACTTTGAAAGAATACTTTTAAAATCTCTTTAAATGACATTATTAAGGACATGTAATTTGGAACCTCCATTTTCACGTCTGATATTAAGAAACTGTCCCCCAAACCAGTCTAGATAACAAGAGGATATTCAATTTATTGTTTTAAAAAATGTACAGAATAAGTTGATAACTTCTAGACAGGAAAGGATTCTGAGGTTTGATAGTTGTTGGGTAGGAGAAAGTTGCAGGAAGTCCCAATTTATTTGTTTTTGTTTGTTTGTTTACTAAGAATTGTTTAATAACTAGATGATCTGCTGCTGTGCACATAAAAAAGAAGTTACACCTTCAAGATCAGTGCTTACTGATACTTAATGACATGAATGGTTTTGTCTCATTTTTGTTTTTTGAGAGAGCGTCTCACTATATAGCGCTAGTTATCCTGGAACTCAACTTGTAAGACCAGGCTGGCCTTAAACTCATTCTGAAGTGATGGAATTAAAACTGGCATGAATTTCAAAGGCTGAGATAAATTAACAAACTTAACAAACTGTATTCTTTGCATCCAACAGCGTATCAACAGTTTAAGTCTTATGTCTTAGTTTCAATTCAACTTCACAGAAACCTTATATTTACCATATGATCTTACTACTATTAAAACAAATTACTTGGAATTATAAAGCTGGTCTGATTTGAAAATCACATGTTCTAGACAACCCTGTAACTAACTAAACAAAGGAAACAAAACCGAAGCTAGTGTCATAGTAACTGCTGTAGAAAGTAGAGGGACACATTGGATACCAGCTGCTGCTTCAAAGGACCTCAATTATGACTGGGGGCAACCCTCCACTGCAAACAATGCTTCTTTTCCTAGAAAGAACATACCTTGAACAGTCTACATTATGGAAATTTCCCTATCAACAAAACAACTGTGAAGCTATAATTCCATGCATAATAAATTATAAACTTTATCAAAATGTTTATTTACAATTTGCCAATTATTTTCTGGCAGACTACATGCAATTAAAACTATTAGAGTGGATAAAACTGAGGACTAAAAAAAAAAGTTTCAAAATAGATACCTTGCATAAAAATCTCCTGGACCTTCTGTTCCTTCACCCAGACTTTCACTTCCGCGTGCAGCTGTGGGTTGTCCCTGAGTACGGGCTTTAAGCTGTCTATGTCGTCCTGAAATTATAAACAAAAAGAGAAGGCCTCATCACACTTTGCTAACAATAGTACTATAACTTGCTGTTTTCTACATTCTAAGCACATTAGGAAATTCCTTAATATAAAAGCATAAACTCATAAATTAGCTTTCTTAGCAACTATAACAATATAGAATAAGAAACTACTGAGTAGTGAGATTTGATCCATGACAACTACTACCAAAATCAAAGTGACACAGAATAGTAAAACTTGGTTTTATAAATCTCTTTACTAAGACTGTCTGAATTTTTGTTAGTCAACCCCCTCATCATTTGCCTAATAAATCTTTGTAAAGTAATGATACAATCGTTTTTTAGTGTGCACATGCAATTCCAATACCCACGGGGAGGCAAAGGTTAAAAAGTTTAAAGCCAGAGCTGTCTAAGAGATACCCAGTCAGAAACAAGAGAATGTTGCATACAGTGACCACCTTCAATTTTAGCACTTAAAAGCCTGAAGCAGGAAGAGAGCCAATCTGGTCTCTATAGTTAGCCTGAGGAAAGGAAGGGAAAGGGAAGCTGGAGAGCTGGCTCAACAGTCAAGGACAGTTGCTGCTCATAGAAATCAGGACTGATTCCTAGGCACCAACACAGTAGCTTACAACTACCTGTAACTCCAGTGCCAGGTGACAGACAGGCAGACATATGAGCAGGCGCACGCACACACACACACACACACACACACACCCCACATGATACTTTTAAAAATCTACAACACTTCATACCTTTTAAAGACGTGAACTATAATTACCTATACAAAAAGATTTTTATTTCTGCCAAATGTATATTTTAATTTTTCCAAAAGCAAGTCACTCAGGTACCGAAGGAATAGTGAGTGCTCTTGATTACCACTCCTGTTCTATAAGCTATATACTGTTTAATGTCAGTTATAAGCCCTAGCAAATGACAAATGGGAAAGTTCAATTTGGCAGTATTTCCTTTTCTAGGATCTGTAAAAGTTCCTGTTATCACCTTGACAGATGACTTACCTGGAAAGTGGCCTCTAGGCATCCCTGCGGACAATTATCTTAACTGCAGGGAAACCTGCCCTGAGGGCAGCACCATACAACTCGGGGATCTTGGAGTGTTTAAATGGAGAACGTGAATTCATTGTTCACTATTCCTCATTGGCAATGTGATGTGAGTAGCTTTGACTTCAGCTTCCTTGCCATGAAATGTTAGCAAGAATAATCCTCTTTCTTCTTAAGTTAGTTTCACCAGGGTATTATAACAGCAGTAAGAAAGGAGACTCAAGACAGAAACGGAGCAGGTTGTGAAATGTATCAAATCACAGTGGTAGAGTGATTTCCTAGCTTGGCAGCAATCTCAGGCCTATTGTGTTTGCTTCTCCATGCATTCCAATAACTGAGGAAACACAGCCTAGTTTACAGTGAGCTCTAGGCAAGCCTGGGACTGAGTGAGAGCTTGACCAAAAACCAACCAACAAAACCAACCAACCAAACCAAACCAAACCAAACCAAACCAAACCAAACCAAACCAAACCAAACCAACAAACCCCAGCATCTATGCAGGGTACTCACTCACAGATACTGTGGTCCACACTGAGGTGTTTCGCACTCAGCACACCATCCCTTGAGATTATATATATGTAATGGCCTACATTGCACAAAGTAAACTCAAATTCTGTGAAACATCTGCCTACAAGTGTGTGTGTGTGTGTGTGTGTGTGTGTGTGTGTGTGTGTGTATTGTGTGATGCACATATGTGTCTGCTGCCTGCAGTTGCCAGAAGGGAGCTTTGGGTCACTTGTGACTAGAGACAGAAGGTTGTGAGCTGCCGTGTAGATGCTGGGAATTAAGTCCAAGTCCTCTGAAACAGTCAACCAGTACTCTTAATCGCCAGCCCTGCTTCCTATTTTTATTGGGAGATTTTTACATACATACAACATACATACTACTGAAGAAACTGTGTTCATTTTGTTATTCTTCCCCTTTTTTGTATTTACTGTTAACTTTGTTAACAATTCAAGTATTTGACAAACTAATTCTCTAAAAGTCTTGTTACTATAAACTTCATGTAAAGTGAAAAAAAGTATTAAACTACAGTATTTTTCAATGAATATTTTGAATTCTCTTAGCTAACTTTGATATTCTAGCTTGGGAAAGCAATTTTGACCTAAACGCTGTCTCTGAATTGACAGAACAATCATAGTGTTTGTTCAATGGAATTACAGTCATGATAAATGCTTCAACGCTAGTAGTCATCTGTGTGGAGTAGCACAAACAGCATAGCCCTCAGACTCGACCTGCATACTAAGAACATCCCCATTCTCAAACATTATGATGCTGATGCTGCGCTATTGGGAGACACTAAATAACACAAAAACCAAACTTTAAGCTCAATGGAAAATGGAAACGACAGATTTCATATCATAATGAAATGAAAACGCTAACTAAACAAAAAGATAATAAGATGCAAATGCTTTAATATAATTTTCTATCTATCATAGGCCAGAATTTTTTAATAGAAAATATTTCTTCAAAAGAAAGTTCCTTTAGTAATGGCTTTTAAAAACATTTGTCTTGCCAGACCTGGTCATGCACATAGTTATCCAGCACCTGAGAGACAGAGGCAGGGGGATCTCTCTACAGTGAGCTCCAGATTAGCCAAAGCCAGGCCCTAACTCAAAAAACTAAGCAAGCAAACAACAACAACAACCCAGCAACAACCCAGTATATTTTGCCTGAAAAGATAACAAAGTATGCTTTTCTTTATTATTTTTTTTTCTTTTTTAAAGATTTTATTTATCTATTATATATAAGTACACTGTCGCTGTCCCCAGACACTCCAGAAGAGGGAGTCAGATCCTGCCACGGATGGTTGTGAGCCACCATGTGGTTGCTGGGACCTGAACTCCGGACCTTCGGAAGAGCAGTCGGGTGCTCTTACCCACTGAGCCATCTCACCAGCCCCTTTATTATTTTTCCAACTAAAAAAGTTAATGTTCCACTTGAAAGAACTAGTTACTGAGTAAGTCTTGTTAGCAGTGTTTACTTAATCACAGGACTTTTAGACAGCAGCTGCTTGCCTGTATTATGGCAATTAACCCTCAATATACCACTGTAGTACCGAACACTATCTCCATTTTACACATGACAAAGCTAAGGCACACAGAGTGAGGAGATTTTTCCAACAGTCATATCTTTATATATAATAAATTTTATGTGCATGCATATATACAAACATACACACACAAATATAAAGCACACATGTATTTAATAGGCAACCAAATTACATTTTTTTAAACATTTTATGTATGTGTGTGCCAAAGTGGATGTCAGAGGGCAGCCTGAGGGAGTGACCTATCTATCATGGGGATGGGTAAAGGGAATCAAACTCATTTTATCAAGCACAGTGGCAAACCCTTTACTGCCTTTTATCTCAATACAATGTAAAATTAAGTAACTAATAGCACAAATCGATTTTCAGTCTTTATAGATTGCCATTTTGACACTTTATGCACCACTTGACACAGGTAAAAATAACTTTTAAAAATGTTCTAAAACTCAAAAGTGTCAGAGACAGACTGGCAGGTAAAAGTTTGCTATCCAGCCTGACAACCTGAATCCACATGGCAGGAGGGGCACAGGACTGTGCGTCCCTAGCCACGACCAAGGATAATCTCAGGGTCTCACACAGCTACTAAGATTGAGCCCCGCTCCGGCCAGCGAGTCTAGAGATTCCAGCAACAACTATGATGATGATTTGTTCCCCGAAACAGAAAATCATAAACCAAGTCCTTCTCCCCAAAGTGCCCAGCTGGAAAGGAAATGAGCAACAGTCACGCCAAGGCCTTTCTATAATGATCCTTCCTTCAATGATCCACGAGCACATAGAATCAAATGTGTCAAAACTCTGCTATGTTTCCAATAGCTTATTAGTAACATGGTCTCATAAAATGGGTTACAAATTTATAAATAAAATTTTAATTTATCAAACATAATATACCATTACCCTCAACAACTTTAGAAAAACAACTCAATAGCTTTATTTCCCTGTTCAATGATGTCTTCCTTCAAAGATAGTAGCAGTACAATGCAGTGTGGTGCGGGCCTTTTTTCAAAAGGTAAGAGGCAGAGGTATGCAGACTGCTGTAAACTGGAGGCTAGCCTACCTTACATAGAGTTTTAGACTAGCCAGGGCTATATAACAAGATCCTGTTTTGAAAATAAGGGAGACATAGAGGCAAGAAGTGAAAATAATCCACAGGTTTTTTTGTTGTTTTAGATAATTTTTAAAGTGAAATCCTTTGACAAGAAAATGTAAAGAACTATAATACTCCTGCATTTTGACAATTTGCAGTATCATTAGTAATAAGGCCTTCTCCATCCTCTGTTAAACCATACTATTTAAAACAACCAAATAAACAACAAAGCCAAGCCAGGAGTGGTGGGTAGTACACACTTTTAATCCTAGCACTCGGGGAGCCAGAACAGGGATACAATTTCAGAACAGTGTACAATTTCACTTTTGTCTCCATAGTGAGTTCTAGGACAGCCAGGAAAACACAAAGAGAAATCTTGCCTTTAAAAAAAAGAAAAAAGCTATTAAAAAATGTTTCCTTCTAAATTCACACAATTCTTTTTGATGTCCCAAATACTTGTGAACGTTTTTAAAAATCTAGAAAGCAATGAAGGAAAGTTACTTTCAAGCCATTTTTTGACATGGCGTGCAGGGAGCTGAGTCAGCTGCTTACAACATCTGCTAAACACAGTTTACCAACCGTGGCTTCCTCAACTAGGCCAGGGACTCCTGAATGCTTTCTAAGGTCATAACTGAAAATATTCAAGAACACCTTGGCTTAAAAGACAAACAATCCACAACAGGGGAGTCCAACCTAAGTAAAATGAAAGCAGTCTCCTAAAGCTTGCTGGGTATAAACTAACAGAGAGGGATATGGCTAGGTTATGTCAAGTTGACAAGACACTAGAGTGAGCTGAAAGGAGGGAACCTCAGCTGAAAAATGGCCCCATAAAAATCAGGCTGCAGCTAATCTTGTAGGGCATTTTCTATGTAAGGGACATTGTGGGTGGTGCCATCCCAAGACTGGTGGTCCTTGTTGCTAAAAGAAAGCAGGCTGAGCAAGCCATGGGGAAGTATGAGAGTAAGCAGCATCTCTCTGTGGTCTCTGCATCAGCTTCTGCCTCCAGGTGTCAGCCCTGCTGGAGTTCCTGTCCTGACTTCCTCTGATGATAAACAGTGCTGTGGAAGTGTAAGCCACATAAGCCCTTTCCTCCAAGTTTCTTTGGTCCTGGTATTTTGTTGTAGCAATAGGAAGTCTAGCTAAGTCGGATAGTATATACATAAAGTTTCGTCTATGACTTTCTGATTCTTACAGAACAAACCTCAAAGTTCTACTCTAGTTTTTATATGAAATGAACATTCAATTAAAATGTATTTATGTAACTTCTAAACTAATTCTCTACTACAGATTTCTGAACTATCTTTCTCTTTTATTCATGCTTCTATGGTAAGGACACACACCTGAGAAGTACTATACCATCCATTCCTCTAAAAATGAAGGGGAGGGTGGACGCTGAAGAGATAGCTTAGCAGTTATGAGCACTGGCTGTTCTTCCAGAGGTCCTGAGTTCAATTCCTAGCACCTATATGGTGACTCCTAATTGCCCATAACTCCAGGTTCACAGAATCTGGAGCCTTCTGGCCTGCATGAATATTAGGTGTGCATGTGGTACATACACATGTATACATGTAGGCAAAATACTTATGCACATAATATAAAAAGTCATCCTTAAAAAAATCTAGTTCAAATTAGAATGATTCCTGGGGTTAGTCATATTTGAGCTCAGGACCTCTGGGAGAATTTTGATAATATACATACATACATACATACATCTGCAAATACATGAGATATGTATTGTTACGAAAATAGCAATAATGAAGGTCTGCACACACCTCTAACCCCAGTACTTAGGAGGTGCAGGATAAATAAGCCACACTGGTCTAAACACACACTTGGGGGCGGGGGTGGGGACGAGACAGAGAACAAAGTAACAAACAGGGGATAGGGAACCTAAAATTAGTTTTATGGTAACAAAATACTTGAACAGCTCAATATTATTAAGGATGGCAGTATGCATGCTGTACTTGACAATGATATTCAACATTTAATTTCTACTGTTAAAGTGATGTTTAGTATACGTAAGAATTCCTGGTTTTAAAAACAAAACGGGGAGCGAGGTATGGTGGTGTATACCTTTAATCCCAGCACTAGGAACATAAAAAGGGCAATTATCTCTCTGAGCTTTGAGGCTAGCCAGCATGGTCTACATTAAATTCTAGGCCAAACAGGGGCAACAACGAGACGCTGTCTTTTTGTTGTTTGTTTAAGAAGTATTGAGTTGTGAAGGCATTAAAATGTTTGCTACCATTTTCTAGGAAGGCAGGGTATTTGGGCTCAGAATGTACTTAGTGGTAGAGGTGCGCATGCTAGCAATTAAAAGGACATGTATGCAGTCTCTAGCGCAGAGGGAAACTTGTTCTCTAACAACACTTAGTTTTAAATTTTACTCAAACTGTAATTCTTCTATAAATAGAGTTACACATGAGTATGTTTCTAAACGTAATTTAAGCTTTTACAGATACTCATAGGAGTCGTTACTATTGATTACTATGTTAGGATGCAATCATAATTCAATTAGTACCTTTTTTTACTTTCTTTTCACAACCTCTTGTGCTATCAAAGCTACAATCTGACACTTTTAAAACATTCTCCTTCGACTTCTTATATCCCACTGTATGAGAGACTGAATTAGAGAGTTTGTCTAATTATGTTTGAAATGGCCTCTCGGGGCTGGAGAGATGGCTCAGTGGTTAAGAGCACTGACCACTCTTACAAAGGTCCTGAGTGCAAAGCCCAGCAACCACATGTTGGCTCACAACCATCCCTAATGAGATCTGATTGCACTCTTCTGGTGTGTCTGAAGACAGCTACAGTGTACTTACATATAATAATAAATAAATCTTTAAAAAAAAAAGGCCTCTCTGCTTGTGTTAGTACATTTACTATCAATGCAGTTTCCCCCCACAGGATTTTGAAACCTAGTGACGATCGATTACTATGACAGGGGGTGACATCACATACAAGCCAGCATTCCTGCCAAGAACATTCTAAGTCCAGTGGAAGAGACATAATGCAAAAAGTTTCATTTAGGATACAGAATTCACACATGCTTTAGTGGGGATGACAAGAGAGCTAGTTAGGTACAACAGGAAAAGTTATCTCTGAAGAGCAAGTGGTCCTTTTGTAAACTGAGGGGAAAAAAATGAGTTCTTTGAGTTAAATCTTTAAAAAATACAAAAGGTACTTGCATGAATACAGGAGATCAGGGGAAAAGCCTCCCAAACTGAAACAGGCATGCAAACACAGAAGGATCAAACAATGGAGTGTGCTGAGGACTCTTAAGGACATTGAGGACTCTAAAGGACATTGTAAGTATGGATTAACTTAAAAAAAAAAGCTGAAATCATAATGCTAGACAGTGTGATACAGTTTTCATCTTTGCAATGGTACAGACTAGCTGTGTCCATTCTAGGCCTTCTCTCCCTCACAGCACTGTTCACAACACTGCCTCCAGGACTCCACAATGCTCTAGTTACAGGGCTGCACAGTCATCCAGTGGCCACCCTCCCAATTAATTAAGTCCTTTCTTTCTTTCTTCCTTTCTTCCTTTCTTTCTTTCTTTCTTTCTCCCTTTCTTTCTTTTCTTTCTCCCTTTCTTTCTTTCTTTTTGTTGTTGTTGGTTTTTTTTTTTTTTTTTTTTTTTTTTTTGCTGTTGTTGTTTTGTTTTGTTTTTTTGGAGGTAGGGTTGGTTTCTTTGAAACAGGGTTTCTCTGTGTAGCCCTGGCTGTCCTGGAACTCACTCTGTAGACCAGGCAGGCCTCAAACTCACAAAGATCTGCCTGCTTCTGCCTCAGGTGTGCTGGGATTAAAAGTGCAGCCCCCTCCCTCTCAATTCTAATGGCTTTAAAATTACTCAATTTTTATTTTGTTATTAAATAAAATAGATGTTATTAAAATGTTTATTATGACAGAGTTTGCTTATTGTTTCATTATCCACCATACCTCCTGTAAAACTTAAGCTCTATGAGGACAGGAATTTATCTTGGAAGTACTCAGAATATATAAATGGCTAAATAAATAATTATCTAATAGTAGACATGAGGTTTTTGTATAGAACTTGATTCAGAGCACAGAAAAAGTTGAAACCTGACACCATCTAGGGTAGGTTGTAAAATAGCAAGCAACCAAATTGGGAAGCCACTTAATATAAAAACTACAAGGGAGAAACCGACAAATGCAAGTAATGAAGAGATTAGCTATTTTATTATTTACATGTATACACATGTACAAAAAAATAAAAACAGGTGACATATGGCACATGGGACTTCCTTTATAACAACACACGAGTGGAAGAGCATACATTAAGATTGTAAGAGCCAGAGGAACCGGAAGTTTGGTATGAGATTGTATGTCCTAGGGACATCAGAGAAGCTACACCCATGAAGACTCATCAAGATGACAACCTAAACATTGACAACACCATCAGAACGTGCTCACAGGGAATGACCAAACTCATGGGGCCCTAACATGAGCTCTATGGACAACTATGGAATGTTGCATGGGGAAAATGGTCTTCTGCAGGGAAGAAGTTGACTATCCACTATCCAACTATCCCAGGTGGCTATCCAATAACAACCAGTTAGCCCAGAAACCATAAAAAAACCAGTAACATTAGACTAAACAGGTTGTGTTTATTTATTTTAGAGTATTTTTGTAGGTGTATATGTATGTGTGTAAAAGGAAAAGAGGCCATGGATTTTGCAGTGGGTGCAGCATGTAATATGGGAGAGATTGGAGAGAGAAAAAGGAAAGGGGGATGATGTACATGTATCAAAATTAAAAAAAAAAATTCTAAAATTGAGGTCCAGGGGCTCAGAGGATCATAAATTCAAGGCGAGCTTTAGCATGTAGTCAATTACAAAGATATTCTAGGGATACATAATACTTAGTCTCAATGAATATACAAAACAATGGGGATGAGTGTGTGTGTGTGTGTGTGTGTGTGTGTGTGTGTGTGTATCAGCTGGAAGGGTACTTGTTCTTGTAGACGACCTGAGTTTGTTTCCCAATATCAAATGGTGCTCATGACCATCTGGTAACTCCTGTTCCAGAAAACCCAAAGCCCTTTTCTGACCTCCAAAGGCACCAGGCACACATATGGCACACATACACACAAGCAGGCAAAACATGCAAAGCAAAAAGTAAAATTAAATCTTAAATTCTTTAAAATGAAGGATGACTACAAATGAAACAATACTGGTCATGAAATGACTCCCTGTTGGGAGCTGAAGATGAAAAGATAGCTTGTCAGTTAAGAGTGCTAGCTGCTCTTCCAAGTCCTGAATTCAATTCCCAGCACCCACATGGTAGCTCACACCTGTCTGTAACTGCAGTCTGATGGGATATGATGCCCTCTTCTGGTGTGCAAACATACTCCCAGATACAACACTCATAAACATAAACAGAATAAAATAAAATTAAGGGAAAGAAAATCACATCACTCAAATTCTGGTCAAACCTTCTAGAGGCTTCCAATCCAAACTTGTCAGAACCAAAACTGTATTGTAGCCTGTTAAGCTCCACTTGAGTACCTTATCACTGTTAACATCGATTAATCTCTGGAGCCTCCAATTTTTAGAGTGAGCTTACTTTACGGCCTTTCCATTTTCTGTTCTAGTTGATGATTTGGAGCCCCGTGTAGGCCTTACTTACTGTGCCCGCATGTAGACGACACGGAACAACGTAAGGGTCAGCTCGGTCCTGCGGGCCAGGCTCAGATCGCCATGCCTGAGGGCTCGTGCCCTTCCTTCCTCCCCTGCTCAGCTGTCTCACGACAGCTCTCTGAGTCTACAAATCTCACCCCGCCCACCTTCACTCTTGTCCTCATCCTCCTACAACCCAAGAAATATTTGTACAAATGAAGAAACACCAAATGGACTTATCTTTGAGGCAAGAAACAAAGGAGGCAAAGAGAGGTACAAAAATAGGTCTAAGAACAGGAAGTTATGGGGGGGGGGGTTCCTGCTGTAACCTCTGTTTCCTCTGTGCAGTAGGAGAAAGGTCATTTACTAGTAGAGAAGAAGGAAGTTTGATAGAACAGTGATAATTTGGAGTAACTGTGTAAGGGAACCCAAGTTTATAGAAGCAGACAAAATGGTGCCAGAAAAATGAAGGGCTCATCTGAGTAGAGACAAGACAGTGACTCTGAAATTCGGGGATGTTTCGTCTTGTCCTTCCGAGTTCAGTTTTCTGCAACTGAGGTGTAACATATCTGCACTGTCCCACATGTGACACGTGAATTGGTCCTGGCACTGTTGCCAATGCTGGGCAATGTAAATTTAGGACATGTAAGGAAAAAGGAGAAGCAAAGCTTTAGAACAACCTCCAAACAAACAACCCCAAAATTACTCTAACACTGCAAATTAAAAGTAAACATGACAGAAAATGTAAGAAGCATGCAAGAGCTAAACTGTTGGCTAGGAAGAACCCTTCACAACCATTGTTCCCAGCCAATAGAAAGGCTGGAGGGATGGCTCAGTAGCTAAGAGCACTTGTTGCTCTTGCAGAGGACTAGGGTTCAATTCTAAGCACTCACATGGTGGTTCAAAGCCATCCATAACTTCAGTTCAAGGGGTTCTGAAGTCCTTTTCTGACTTTTGCAGGTACTGGCATATAAGCAGTACATGGACACACATATATATACACACACACATATACATACACGTGCAGGCCAAAAATTCATACTCATGATTTTTTTTTTAAAAAAAGGTGAGATTATATGAACAACAGAAGAATCTTGACTGGAAAAAAAAAATCCACACTGAGTAAAATAGAAGATTGTAAAATTTATATTTTATAATTTATAATTATATGACCCATTATTTATAAGCAGAAATAAAATATTTTACTAGCTATGTATGAAGCTGTGATCTTATTTTGAGCATTTCTCAAACTTCTAAGGGCATCTTGAAAACATATGCACCATGAGTTGACATTTATACAAAAGGCAAGCCCTCCTATCCCTCTTTTCTATACTCCAGGGATTTAAACCCAGGGCATCACACATGCAAGGCAAGCCTTGTGCTTATTCATTTCCTGACCCCACACTCCTAGAGTCTGATATAAATACCATATACATTCTCTTTAACACAAAAAATTCAGAACACAATGTGTGCTTCTGCATATTAACAATTAGAAGAGAACATCAATATAATGAAAAGGGGTACTTTGTAGTACTTTATAAATTAAAAAATTATATAAATTAACTTGTTCGGCTGGTGTATGCACATCCGTTGGTAAGACAAGAGCTCAGTATGAAAGGAGCCCTGGGTTCAGATGCAGCAGCACAGAAGAACAGCAGTTATTAGCAGTAATTAGATCTAGTGACAAGACTGTAAACCTTGCCCAGCACACGACAGGTGAGAGCTCTGCTGCACTAACAATTCCTAGCTCTCTTATAATTAACCTATCTATCCCAAGAGGCCAAAACTCCCTAAGACAGATTTTATAGTTATAAAATTATCTAGATATGCATGTTTGAGTAAAATATCAGTAAAATCTAGCAATTTATTCTAGTCTACAAGCATACAATTGTTTGTACTGACTTTAGTCCTCTATAGCAGCCATACCACACAATGTTTTCCAACAGTAGCAAAATGCCAGACACATACTACCAATTAATACAAGTTTGTTCACACATATGCAATAAATATTAAGAGAGCTTTCTGCTAACACTAGGCACTGAATGTACTGCAAGTTGAAGACTACAGAGTTCAACTGCAATGTCACTACAGTTATAGTCTTCAGGGTCTTTTGTAGTATGGAGCCTCAAGCTGTATGCAAGAAACCAATTCCTTGTGCTAAAGCGTGAGAGTAAGAGAAACGAGATAAGAGTCCTCTTTCTGTGGGCTTTGAAGCTTTACTTACTGTGGCTTTGAAGTCTATATACTTACTATAAGTGTCATAGTCCTGGGAATCTTGTAAATGAAGAAATGCTACAAGTTTAGATTGGGATTTATACTATGAATCACAGCAATCTTTATTTTTCTTTAACTGAGAAGCAGACTTGTGTGCAGTACTGATTCCTACTCAGAGAGCATGTGGAACATACTTAATACTAAAAAACAAAGTTATTATTTTATATCAATTATAAATCACCTATGGGGCTATGAGGACTTCCCTTTAAGAACAAATGCGATGGAAGCATATTATGCAGTTATAATTAATAGCGTCTACCCAATAGCTAGGCTTAGCAGTTACAGGCTAACAGTGAGTAAAGTAAGCACTTGGTATGGAAGACGTTGCCTCATGCCTAACAGGCAACATAAATGCTTTATTGTGAGCTGATAATTTCAGAATTAAGCAAGCAGTAGTGCTTCTGAAGGCATCTACTTTGCCAGCTGTCTTAGAACTGTGGTACAACAGCACTGCAAAGGAGGAAGAAGAAAGAGGGTTTGCCAACTAAAGACCACGAAGCGACCACGAAGCGACAAGGGCATTCACAATGGAGCCACAGAAACCTGCCCTCCAATAACTCAAGACAAAACAAACGACTGATATCAGTAACACCAGTGGTAATTATCTGTGCACCTTGCTATGCTATGATGTGCAGGTATTTGGTCAAATAGCAGTCTTCAGGTTTCTACAAAGGGCCTTTTGTAAGTAAGAAGATTCACAGTAATAAGTTACCCTCCACAATCAGCTCAAAGTTTTAAGAAAGAGGTCCTCCAAGGAAGACTGGTCCTTAGACTCCATACTGCCTCTGAACCCAAGGCTGGCCTACTCAGTAGATGCTACATTTTTAAGTATCCCCAAATTTCATAAACCAATTTCTACTTCCTTCCCCTCCTCCTCTTTGTTTCTGTTCCTATGGAGAAACATTCCTGTCTCTCACTTTTTCTTCCTCATCTTACTTTTGTTTGTTTTCAGCACTGTGAAAATCAAACCAAGACCTGGAGCATTAGCAAGTACTGTGCCACCAAACCACATCTCCAGTTTGCATCCAATTTCTAGTAGAATCCTATTTCTGAGAAGACACACATACCTGGCAGTCTACAAGCACTGTGAAATAAACTACTGCTTAGGACTTATAGCATGAGTGTGTAATGAAGCACATACCCTTCCTCTATACTGAAAGAGAATCCAGTGTCCTGTCAGTCTTCAAACTCACAATGGCAGTGAAATGGCCAGATGTCACAGCTCAGCAACCACAGTCCCCTTTTGCTCAAACCTCAAACATCTGTTTTATACAAAGGTCTAAATCTATTGCCTAATAGCTTATATAGGAGCTATGAAACCAAGATTTATTTAGAACATTCAAAAAATGTCAATGACAGAACACAGTAATAGTTATGTTATTTTATTAACAATCATTGAATAAATATGTAGCTGTAGGGAATGGGGATGATATCCTAACTATATGAAACTAGCCAAAGGACAGACACATAGACCAAAAGTATAAATAGAAAGTGCAGAAATAAATTATAATACAAATAATCAGCTCAGTCTAACTGTAACTAATAATCACTGTTAACAATGTTTCCAACAAGTAATGTTGAAAAAAACTGGTCCCTTAGATAATATTATTTCTCAAAATGGATCAAACAGTTAAATTAAGAGCTATAAATAAAACTCTCTGAAGAATACACTCAGAAAATCCTCAAGACACTGAATTTGGCAATGATTACTTGTCTGTGACATCCAAAGCACATCATTAAATAACAACATTTGTCCATCACATGCTACTAGGAGAGAAAAGAAAACCAACAGAATAGCTGTAAGCCATGTCCTTAAGGAAGGACTGATATCCTGGGTATTTCACGTTTCTGACTCAAAAGGAATTTTCCTTTTACATGAACAAAGAATGGTTCTCATTCAGATAGTAGACACTGTCAGTCAGTAATTGTAGGGAAATGCAGATTAAAATCATGTTAACGTATGGCTACTACACAGAATGAAAGGATCATAACAAGCATGATGATTCAAAGAAAACGGAACCTTGTGTACTGACAGACACAATGACAATGACATGGTGAAACCAGCAGGGAAAAGAGCTGCTGCCATTTCTCAAATAGATGTTTGTCTGATGGGGGGGGGGTCCTGTGAGTGAATTACAGTCACTGACACCTGTGATCCTAGCCAACAGTTACCTATAATTCCAGACAGAAGTAAGGAGACTGAAGCAGGGGGATTGTCAGATGGGGGCTGTACATTTTGTTCTAGGCTAGCGTGATCTGAACAGCTACAAAGTGAAACTGCCTCAAAATGTTCCTTAGCCCTTCAAAGGAGACACACGCACACGCACAGGCACGCACACACACGCACGCACACACGCACGCACGCACACGCACGCGCACACACACACACACACACACGCACGCACACACACACACACACAACTCAGAAAGACAGAAATATGTAACTGTAGCATTATTCACATTAGCATTATACACCATAGCCAAAATTAAAAGCCCAAATAACCTTCAAAATGAAAAATAAAATGTAGTATAAAACAATGAAACTCTGAGAAACACAAAAAACTTAAATTCTGGCATATGCTATAACATGGGTGAAATCGAAAGATGTCATACTAAAGTGAACAGCCTTTAAAAAGGGTGCTGTGAAATTTTATTATGTGCAATACCTAGTGCAAGCAAATCACAAAGAAAGTAGAACATGGGTTCCCAAAACTTGAAGTGGATGAAATAGGGAAACTGCTAGGGCTCTGTCTGTGGAACTGGGCAGTGGCAATGCCTCTGCAATACTGATAAATACTTTGGTGCCACCCAGGTTTGTACCTACACTGTTTGTTTCCTTTGACCAAATGCAATAGGGACAAAGAGGTTGAAACCAGTGGCTGGTTCAACTTAAATTGCTTTAAAAAGATGCCTTCTCAGGTAAGGGGAGCAGGGCACACAAGCACGCAGAAGGCACAAGCTGCTTGTTCTCTCTGAGCTAGAGGCCAGCCTGGAAACTAGCAGATGAGTTCCAGACGACACAGTAAGACCTTGGCTCAAATTAACAGCAGTTAATGAAAACAACCCCTTCTTATCACCTTTACAGGAAGATAATAAAAGTTAAGGTTTCTGTAAGTGGACCATTCATTGTATGCATTCTGCCTGTTCCTTTGACCAACTTTAATGTCGTACTAGCTCAGCTAACTTACACTTGTCCTAAGACAACTGACAACTGAGGTTCATTAATTTCCTTTTACTTTCCCGGGATCTGATGATATATACTGTGTTTTGCCTTTATGCACATCTGTATTTCTTAGGGGTCCTTTTCCCCATCAGATTATAGACTTTACGAAGACACAAAATTTTAGTACAACAGCATCTCACACATATAAATTAACAGCCTCCACCTTACCAGCTAATAATATATGTGAAGAAGAACTGTCTTTAGTTGGAGGTTCGGGGAGATGAATTTTGATTTTTTTTTTGTTTGTTTTTTCTTTCTTTTTTTTTTTCTTTTTTTTTTTTTTTTTTTTTTTTGATTTTTCGAGACAGGGTTTCTCTGTGTAGCTCTGGCTGTCCTAGAACTCACTCTGTAGATCAGGCTGGCCTCGAACTCAGAAATCCACCTGCCTCTGCCTCCCAAGTGCTGGGATTAAAGGCGTGCGCCATCACGCCCGGCTTTGAGATGAATTTTGGACAGGCTAACAGAGGTATACTTAATAGTCTTTCTTTGTTGATTTGTTTTTAATTTTGAACTTAACTTTGAGCAAATCTATATCTTCAAATAATATGTTCCACATGAAGAAATCCAGACTGCTGGAAAAAGGACAAATGTGAACCATCTTAAGCTGTAGGGGTTCTCTGCACAGAAAACAAATGCATGGGTTTAGATGATAGCTTTCTGTCTGTGTGGAAACCATAGGGAAATCATGCTGACAAAAACCAGGGATGAAGAAAGAACTTTAGTCTTGTAGTTAGAAATCAACTGTAAGTACTACAAGAGACTAGTGTGTAATATAAGCCATTCCCATGTGAATGCTCACTACGTACGGTGAAAATAGCCGCTCAGCATCTCAATCTTTGGCCAGAGCTTCTGGCTTTTCTCTTGCTACCTCTGTGAACATCACCATTACAGATTCTTTAACCAGGATTTCCCCTTTTCCTATATATTTGGTTACACAAATTCTTGTCCTTTCTCCTCTCCCTAGGTGCTGAAATGGAATCTGAAGAATCCTGTAACATAAATACTACATAAAAATTTTTTGAAAATTATAATTTTTAAAAGCATAATTTAATAC
This sequence comes from Mus musculus, assembly GCF_000001635.26. NCBI lineage: Eukaryota > Metazoa > Chordata > Mammalia > Rodentia > Muridae > Mus > Mus musculus. The sequence goes on along the minus strand of NC_000076.6, from coordinate 67,198,891 downwards.
CACAAGTTAAATGTAATTTTAAATAACATAGTTGAGCTTTAGTAAAACTTTGCATTAAATAAAAGGAATAAATAAATATGATCACCTATTTTGACTGGTTAAAAAAAAGCAGAAAGTCTTTCTCAAACACTAACTATACTGGTGTAGAATATTTGTAAATCAGTATCTACAAGCATAATTTTACATACTTTAAATTCTTAACAACACAAATAAATAAGGGGGAACATTGTAATCATAGAATACTTAGAGCAGCAGAGAACTGGTGTAGTGGCTTATGCGTCTCACTAAGCACTGCACAATAGCACATACTCTACGCCATTTTAGCCAGAGTAACCTGCCCCTGCCTCCACAGATCCACACTCAGCACGTGGTTTCAGTCGTCACAAGTGAGAATTTTAATGGCACCATACATGGAATTGTTGGTTTTGAGATCAATTGAGTTTTAGGTTGTAAGAGACTAAAACAATCGTGGTTTACTTAGATATTAACTTATGAGACCTTAATAATCACATTTTATAATTGCCACTGAAATCAGGACGTTATGAAATTAGGTAGGTAGGGGATATAAAAAAAAAATAGACATCAAAAGTAATATTAAAATGTAACACAGCAATTCTTCCCCCCCCCCACCCCAACACAGCAATTCTTAAACACACATAAGTACCATTTAGGTAAGGAAGCACAAATTTAGTAGCTGGTTCTCTTGTTTGTGTGGTCCATGTTTTATTATCTGGGCTTTAGCTAGGCTCTAGTATTGCAAGCTGTCATTTTTGAGTACAAATGGGATAAAGCCAAGAACTAAACAAGAATTGCTTCCTGCTTTGGCTTCATCTAGACCACCCCCAGGCCATGCCTACCCACGGATGCTAATTTTAACCAAACCAATAAACTCACTAGTCAGCTCACAGTACACTCTTGGCAGATTATAGATGCTATATAGCCTCAGTGTTGGGATGACACTCACTTCATTTTAGAAAAGTACTTCTAAATTCCATTAAAATGATAGCATGAATGGCACGGTGGAAATGGAAAAGGGAGATGCTTATGAAAATTTAGGGAATGGCTTAATTCCGGCCAAAATATAATTTAGAAACCACAGGAAAAAAACAAGATAAAAATCTCTCAGTAAATACTGTTTAATCTAGTCTTTCTAGGTTGACAGACTTTCTCACTTATATCTAGTACTGCATAACTCAAAAGTTTTTTTTTTCTTGAGATAAACCCAGTTTTAGATAAAATACATCTTCTCTCAGACTAAATCAATTATGGTTTTTAACTTGATTGAGTTACTGTTGGTCAGAAATGACTGCCTTCTTTTTTGTTTTTAAACATTAAACAAGTTCACAGTGCTAATTCAAGAAGCATAGCATAGCTTAGTTCTAACCACACCACTTGTTAATTTTCCTCCTTGGCTATTCAGAGGCTCGATTTTATTTTACTCGAATTTTTTCCTCCTAATTAGAAAGCAACTCCAAATTCTACAGCGACAGTGGCAGAAATTCGTAAGAAACAAATGTTACACTACACCTCCTAAACTGCTGCTGCCTTATCCTAGCCAACTGTTTGACTATTTTTAGTAGGCAGTTGTGCTAGGTAACAATTACCTTAGGATATCCTGAAATCTCAGACAATTTAAGTCATAAAAAATGGTGGGAAAATTATAGGTTGGAATGGGTTGGGGTACTGGTAGAGTGTCTGCCTAGCACGTGCAAGGATCTCAAATACAGAATTACAATCTACAGATGCAGGCCAATGCAAAAACACACGAAGACTCAGCAGCTAAGAACCCTGAGTCCTGTTGCACAAGTCTCAGATTGGATCCTCTTCTACCTACATAGAACACAAGTTCTCTTGTCCTCTGAGGCCTCAGTCCTGGAGATCTGACTCTTTTCTCTGGCCTCTACAGGCACCAAGCACAAATGTAAGCAAAATACCCACACACATGGAAAAGAGACTCATCAGGCCACAGACCTGCCATCAAGCCTGACAACCTGAGTCAGAACTCAGGACTCTCTCTCATGGTGGACAGAATCGACTCCTCTGACCTCCACATGAGAGGCATGGCTCATGTGCACTCACACTACTCATAACTAACAACCACAGACGCTTCTCTTAAGTCTGTGAGCACTCTCTAACTCAGGAACCAAGAAGCCTCTGGTTACCCCACCAACCAGCCCACTGTGCTATAGCCCTGTGGCTAAGGCTCCAGCCATACTGTGTGAGTGTATGATTCAATGTTTACAGTACAAGGAGAAAAGGGGTAGGTAGCACCAAGAATTTCATTTCTAAATTTAATAGCACATTACTGTCCAGAATTTCAAATACAAAAAGAATAATTAAATTCTAAAATTGCTATGCCTTATGCTTAGGGAAAACACCTGAGCATTATACTACACACTTATATGCAACAGATAAAAATGGGGTATAACAAGAAGCAAGATGTTCATAAATATTTAGGAAGGCTTTTTGGTTGTTTTTCAAGGCAAGGTTTTTCTGTGTAGATCAGGCTGTCCTGAAACTCAGAGACCTACATACCTCTGTCTCTTGGGTGCTGGGATTAAAGACATGTGTCACCACTGCATGCCAGGGTAACTAGAAGTTTTGGCTAGTGTCCTTTGTCTCATTTTTTAAATTACAATTTAAAGCAGAGGATTGTCCTGAATAATGAAAGTGCTAGAGGTATCAACATCTTCATGTCAATTTGCACTACTATAGTAACAAAAACATTATGGTATTAACACAAATACAAACCTGCCAATCAATAGAATCAAAATCAATCAAATAGGTTTTAGACATATAGACACCTTTAGAAAAAACAAAAAGCCAGAAACACACACTGGAAAAAAGATTATATTTTGCAAATCATTGTTGGTCAAACTAGAAGGCTGTATGTAGAAGAATGCATACAAATCCACCCTTACCACCCTACATAAAACAACTCCACATAAAACCAGACACTCTGAACCTGAGAGCAGAGAAAGTTCAGTATAGCCTTGAACTCCTGGCACAGGAACACTTGGCACAAGAACTAAGATCAATAATTAATAAATGGGACTTCATGAAGCGCTTTTGTAAGGCATCATTCAGGCAAAGTGGAAGCCTACAGAATAGAAGAGTTTTTTATTAACTATACACCCAATAGACAGTTAAGATACAAACTACAAAGAATTAAAACAACTAGATATCAAGAAAACAAATAGCAAGGTGGTGGAGGCACATGCCTTTGATCCCAGGGCTCTGGAGGCAGAGGCAGTCAGATCTCTTTTGAGTTCCCGGCTACCCTGGTCTACAGAGTGAATTCCAGGACAGCCAGGGCTACACAGAGAAACCCTGTCTTGAAAAACCAAACAAAAAAACCCAAAAAAACCTGTGGTGCAGATTTAAACAGAGAATTCTCAAAGAAATTTAAATGGCTGAGAAACACTTTTACAAAATGTTCAACACTTTTAGCCATCAGGGAAACGCAAATCCAAACTACTCTGAGATTCCTCTTACACCTGTCAGAATGGCTAAGATCAATAACACAGGTGACAGCTCATGCTGGCAAGGATGCAGGGGAAGAGGAACACTCATCCACTGCCACTGGGACTGGAAACCTGTACAGCCACTATGGAAATCAGCACAGAGGTTCCTCAGAAAGATTGGAATCCATCTACCACAGAGACACACTTGTTCAATGATGTTCCCTTATGCTCTATTCATAATAGCCAGAAACTGGAAACAAACTAGATGTCTTTCAACAGAAGAATAAAAGAAAATGTGGTATATTAGTAATGTATTACATTTGCTGTTAAAACAATTAAATCTGCAGACAAATGAATGGAACTTGGGGGGGGGGGGGGACGACCACGGACGGGGGGACGGAGGGGACTATCCTGAGGGAGGTAACCCAGGCACGGAAAGACAAATATGGTGGTATATATTTGCTTATATGTGGACATAATCTGTTGAGTCAATGATAAACAAGCAACAATCATCGAACCACAGAGATTAAATATAGAGTAACAGACTAAGGAGGACAAACAGATCTCCCTGGGAAAGGGAAATGAGATAGGTGTGGCTGGATGGGGAAGGCACAACCTGTTAACAGGAAGATTAAGTAGGAAGGGGGAAGGAAGAGGGGAAGACAGCTCAAGTTATGAGCCATTTGAGGGATAGTATGGCAAGTTAGTAAGAGCAGAAGCGTCCCAAAATATATACATATATGAAGGGGATCTAGATGAAATCGCCAACTAATGAGGGAGAGAAAGCAACAACTAGCTATCTTTTGTACTGAGACTGGGTTGCCTCCTAGTGACCTGTTGGCCAACATGGTCCCATGGGAATCCCCAAACAATCCAGGCTTGTTGTAAAACTATGGGTTGCTCTCCACAAACTGATAGAAGACAACACCTACACAGCTCATCAGACATGGAGATGCTGTGCTGGTGCCTACATGAGCCTTCACTCCCATATTCTAGGTCTTTGGCACAGGAAGGTTCATGCTACCAAAAGGAAAACAAAAACATTAAACATTAAATTAAAAACATGAAACTTGAGAGGCACAGGCAGGAAGATCTCTTGTGTTTGAGGCCAACCTTGTCTACAGAATGAGTTCCAGGACAGGCAGGATGACACACGCAAATTCTATCTTGAAAAATGGAAACGGGGGCGGGGGAGGGGAGGACCAACCCAGCCACAAACCCTTTGATCTACAATGGTGTCTTTCCTGCAAGATATGCTATGGCAATGGTAATACAAAGTTTCTGGGAGTAGCCAACCAATATCTGATTTGCCTTCAGGCCCACTCCATGAAATGGAACCCATAGCCAGCACTCATTGTGATACTGTGTTACCAAAAACCAGAGACTAGATAGGCCAGAGACCTAAGATAAAACCACACAGTATAGTCCAAACATAAAAAGTAAAATGAGAGGTAATGACAGTCTACTATACTAATATATCAGCCATCAGAGATGCTTCCTCCTGCAACAGATCAGAACAAGTACAGAGATCCACAGTCTGATATGAAGCAAAGAGTGAGAGACTTTGGAACATTCAAGAACACTAAATGGAATGTCTCCATCAAATCCCTCCCCTCAAGGCTCAGGGAACAACACTGTGTAAGATGAGATAAAATAAAATAATTTTATTTTAGTATTATCCCTTAGAAACCTGTTTGTTTTCTAATGAGAGACAGAAAGGAGGCAAGTGCAGATAGGAAGGGCAAAACTGGGAAGGAGAAGAAACTATAATCGGCATATAGTGTGTGTGTGTGTGGGGGGGGGGGGAATCTATTTTAAATTAAAGAAAAAAAAAAGCAGAGAATTGGAATTCCTGAAAAATATTGGATTATTAAAGCAGAAAAAAAACCCATATAATTGGCAAGAACTAATCTCTTCTATATCCTGTATGAAGCAACCAACCTGCAAACTTCAGGTGTGTGCATGGCTAGTTGCCAAGTCCTTGACAAGCTGATTTCAAAACCACACTTAAAGTTGAATGCTTTGTCTTTCCCATTGAAACTCTGGTCAAAGAGAGTTCAATCAAACTTCATGGGAAAAAAAGTAAACGTTTGTAATCCCACTCTAAAGTAGAGCAAAATCAACTATAATACAACCCAAAAGTTTCAAATGAAGAAGCAATCAACCCTCCTACTCCATCCCTGCCAAAGAGCAGGAGCAGCAGAGCTCCTTATTTCCTTTCCCTGTGCCCTTCCCCCACCCATGCTTCAAAGAGTAGTAACTGCAGCTAGGCACCTTCGGAAAACTAGGTGGAGGAAGCAAGTCCTTTGTGAGCACAGGAAAAGCAAAGCAAAATATGATTAACAATGCTAAAGATGTCTGCTGCTAAAGTGATCTCTAATTAAAATGCATTAACTGCACTGTCTGTGACGTACTGGTTTAATTTTTTCTCCCCAGTCAATATTCTTTCCAAAATACTGCAAACACTCAGTTTCATGTCACCTAAAAACTTACCAGAGCAAATAATTTAATATATGCAATCTGATATCTGATTTACTGAAATGAGTCCTTGAAAAGGGTAGAATACAAAGCAGTGACCTAAAGTAAACAGACTTATTAATTCTTGAGTCATCTCCTTACATAATTTCCTTCCACTGTATCTATGTGCTCACTGTTCACGTGTGTGTGTGTGTGTGTGTGTGTGTGTGTGTGTGTGTTTGTGTGTGTGTGTGGATGGCTTGGGGGCTAGAAAGACGGCTCAGTGGTTAAGTATACTATCTGCTCTTATAGAAGACAGGGAGGGGTTCGATTGCCAGCACTCACAAAGAACCTCATAACCCTCAGTAATTCCAGTTTCAGGGACTCTAGTGCCATCTTCTGGCCTCCGCTGGCACTGCATGCACAATGGTGCACAGACACACCTGAAGGAAAACATCCACCCTGCTTGTAAAAAAATAAGATTAAAAAGGGGGAGAGAGCACACCTGTACAATTGTTAAAGCAAACTAAAGTGAACCTACTGTTATAGAACAGAATATTGAGAACTCAGAAATTGGGGTGAGGGTTATTAGTTTTGGAATTGTTTTTAATATGAAACAGCTTTATGAAATTTAATGTCAGAAAACAACCGTGACAATAAGTTGTAAGCTAATTAAGCATTCCACCTCCTTTGACTTATGCACAATTACCATTACAGCTGAGAATCAAGGAAGTAAAAGGTAACATGTATAAGATGCCAAAGACCTAAGGTCCTGCTTGTGTAACGGATTACAAACAACATTCTAGAATAAAGTCTCTCTTATTAAAAGAAAAAGAAACGAGTATTTTTTTCTCATGTCTATATTTCCCACACTTGGATAATTACAAAAAAGGAAGTTAAGCCATGTTAGACCTCTGTCAATGTTTCTATTCAGCAGGCTAAAAACATATAAGCAGCACCTATAAACTGCATGTGGATACTTTTAACAAGATTTAAAGAAAACCTAAAGAATTATTTGTAATTAGGTGAGGTTGCTCACCTCCCATAATAACAGCCCCAGGGAGGCTAAAGCCTCATAGGTTGTAGGAGAGTCTGGGCTATAGGGTTAGTCCTGTCTCGAAACAGAGGGAAGGCAGGGAAACACTTGTAAGCAATAACTTTCTTATAACAACAAGTTCTAAAAGTCAACTACTCTTAGGCTAACACTTTTTTTTTTTTTTGGGGAAAACAATTATTAAAAGTCAAAGGGGCAACTTCAGAGAATCAGCTCAGTTCTCAGGTAGAGAATTTGTCTGAACAAGATCAATAAAACAATTCAACAAACTATATAAACATTTAGCTCCTGTACTTTTGTTTTTATTAAAAAGAACAAAAATGACCAGAATCTGAGAGAAGTTTCTAAGTGTTGGGCGGGTGGGGGCACAACCAGCCAGTGTTAGCACATTGTTCTGAACAAGCATGCTGCAGGCAGGCCACCAAGACTTTATTCTTAAAAGTAGTATGTACACAACTTAACTATTCTACTTCAGATCCAAACTAAATTTTCATGGTGCAAATAATGCAAACAGAGGAGAAAACAACCATAAATTGGAGATAGCCTTTATCTCACCTAGATGCACATTTAGAAATGGGGAAGGGGGAAAAAACATAATAAGGCCTATAGTAAGTAAAGAGCACTCACAAAAGCAAATGGAAGCCCAAGGGGAAAGTGCCAACGCCTCTATTACTAAATTGGAACTAGCTTGAATTCTAGTCAGAAATGTAAGCCAAGAATAAAAGCTAGCAGTACCAAAAAATAAAACAAAATAATAACTACACCGTGTAAAGAAGAAAGAGAAATAACAGTAAAAGATGAATGTAAACTATGTAAGATTCAAAATAGGAAACCATTTCGACTCCAACTCCCTCACTGTTACAACTTCAGCACGGGCTCACTGCTCATTAACTGGTCCTTCCCATGGAAACAACAAGTAACTTTCTACTCTTTATAAGGAAAAAAAGCCAATATACTTTCATCATTTTTTTGTTTAACCCAGTTATAATACTACTTAAAACATTTAACTAGAAAAGAATCTGCAAGCTGGACGTGATGGCGCACACCTTTAATTCCAGCACTTGGGAGGCAGAGGCAGGCGGATTTGAGTTTGAGGCCAGCCTGGTCTACAGAGTGACTTCCAGGGCAGCCAGGGCTATACAGAGAAACCCTGTCTTTGGGGGGAAAAAAAAAGTGTCTGCATCAAATGTTTGTATATATTTAAAATACTGAAGTTAAAGTCCATTATTAAAACAATGTAAACATTTTTAAATTTAAAGATTGCAATAAGCTAGAAGATTAAGAAAAATAGGTTATTATTATCTTTTACTTTGCTAAAAGACAAGGAACTTAATTTTACTTATCACAGCATCTGCATGTCTCTGTCTATATATTACACATGCCAGGAACCAGCCAGAGCCAGAAGAGGGCATCAGCTCCCCTAGAGCTGGCCTATAGGTAGTTGTGACCTGCCTGCCTCCTGTTGGTGCTTGGAACTCCTCCAGGCCTCTGCAAAAGCCCCAAGAGCACTTAGCTGCTGACACATGTCTCCAGAGCCAGTACCTCCTGCCCCCACAAACACACTTTTCTGCTTTCTGAGACAGTTTTCTTATGTTGGCAAGGCTGGCCCTGAATGAGATCCTCCTACTTCAGCCTCCTACGTCCCAGGATCATAGATATGAATCACCACAAATTGTTTAATAGTTGTGATGAGTTTCTTTACATAATTTAAATCTATTTGTCTACTGGAAAACCTATTTCCCCTCAAGATGCATTTACTTACTCTAATAAATTAGTTAACCTCATAAACAAATAAGTATATGGCAAAACAAAACCAAACCCTCAAATACATTTATAGATAGGTGCAGCCCTGAGCCAAAGATGAACAGAAGTAACCCTGGTGTCTAGACAATTCTCCTCTAACAGGAAGCTGTGTTCACTCCTGTAATCCTAGCTATAGCCAAAGTGTTCCTGTCTCACAACAAAGTCCCAGCACAAATTTATTGCTAAGTAATGCTATAATCAAAATATACTGAATGCCCTGAATATGAATGAAGTTTAATGAACAATTGGTGTGCAGTTCCTTACCTGGTATGGCTGAAAGGCACTATCTTCTGTTAAAAAATCCAGTTGCTTATCTATAAGGAATTCTACTGCAGTGATAGAACTAGGTATACTATTTTCAACCAATGGTTTGAAGGTCTGTCAAAAAAGAGAAAAGTTCTAATGGTTATTTTCTGGTTGTATCCTCAAAGTGTTATACAAAGGGTACATGGCAATATAATGGTTCAATAAGGTCGTCATAATGGTATAACCTAACGTTTTTATTAAAACCATAGAATACTTTTTATTCATTAAAAAATAATTAAACACAACCATAATTAATAAGCTGGAAATTATACTGTATCATGCTATAGACTATTTCTGAAAGACTACCAAGCACACGTGTATGTTTCTGCTTAACCCTGAAAACATGAAAAGAAGTCAACCACATTCACCCCTGTTTACTCCTAACTAGAGATGTTAGTCTAATTTTCATACTGAGATTTTAACTGAGCAGAAAGCATCTGACCTTACCCCACCCCTGCCTTGCTCCCAGAACAACTACAGATGCAGTTACTTCAATGAGAGCAGAGGGCAGCAGGAGAGACCAGTGAGGAAGAGCAGTCCCCACCAGCCCTGTCCTGTCTCTAGCTAGCACTGTCACAAAGCAAGTCTGAGATCACACAGCAGGCAGTGAGGTGGGAAAGTTAGAGGAAGGAAACAAGGGCACAGTGTTTGTTTTCTTAAATGACTATCACCACACTCTCATTCTTAGCAGAGTCAGAGTCAGTCAAAATTAAATGTATTCATGTATCTACTACTGTTTGTTCTAAAAGCTTTAAAATGAAAAGAAAATTCTACCATCTTAAAAAGTGTGGCTTTCCTAAGAAAGAATCAAAATCTGAAAAATGCAATTAAACAACTAGGCTTCTAAACTGCATATATGTGTACCAAAAGAACATTTCCTCATGACAAGGCAACTTGGGTACCATCTGGACACAAAACAACACTGTTGACCAAGACAGTACGTATCTCCCAGATTCCAAAGCTGTTGGTGCTCCTGTCCACCCTGTCTTGTAGCTATTATGTCTTAAAGAAATACAAAATACTCTGGTTATTACACAAAAAAAGTTTCAGTTTGAAGGGGTTCTCAAAGAGCTAATTTTCTACACTTAAGAAATTCTTACCAGGAGTTAAGTGGATTCATTAGGATGTATATTTTAAACATATCTCATTTCTATTCAATTAATATTCCTGAGCAAATAACATTTTCCTTATTTGAAAAAAAATTGAAAAATTACAGTATGTATCTCTAGAACCATCCCCAAAACAAACAAAATCTGTCTCTTCCATTTATTTTTAACATTTATGATAATTGAACCTAGTTAGAATAACTTTCTACTGTGTCCCAGCCTAACCTTTTAAGTACTAGATGTTCAAAATACTTTGTGTGAGAAATTAACTTTCAAAATAGAAAATTCCCACACTAACTGTACATCTATCATTGCCTGCTACCAATATTTTCTATTTCTTGGGCCTAGATTCCTAATATTTCATATAATTCTATCATTTTTTATAAGAGAATGTACTCGCTTAAGAGTTCATGTTATCTGATTATATGAAATATGTTAACATGATAGCTATCAAGTTAGCGTATTTCTACAATGAAAAATTTTCATATTATACTTCTACTTGTTTAGCATTGGTAAATGAGAGAACACTGGCTCCTTCTCAAAAGGACTTTCAATCTTTGGACATTTTCTGTTTCTTGTCCAAACACTTCAGGCCAAAGCATCAAGGATAACCCCCCCCCCCCCAAAAAAAAAGACTGGCTAAAGATAAAATTCAATTTAGCAGGACTGGACACTAGCAACATTAGCCCTAAGTACCTTTTTCTTATGCAAATAATACAGGTGTTTTGCATCTCCTAAGCCCCAGTCATTTTATAATATCAAAAACATTCCTGCGAAGATCTTCTCCAGAGCCCTTTTTGCAAGGTGGGCCGGCTTCAGGGGTAAAATTCACCAACTTAACATAATTTAAATTACTCCAGTTAACTTAGAAAGAGGATTAATTTCTAGATAACACAATTCCTCAAAATTGAAGGTATTTAGTTGACAGTCCTTGGTAAAATCTGGCTAGTAAATGTGTATGACAAATAGAAAGGCTAATTTACAAGTGACCCCGTGTACAGCTCCATTTAAACCTCACATAACACCCTCCCCAACCAGAGGTGCTCTACAGTGCCTGTTAAAGAAACATTAAGATATATTAAATACAAATCTGAAAAGCAGTTAAAAGAAACCATGATTTCTTAAAGTGGCAATCAACTATGTAACCATAGTAATTTTTGTACTTAACACACATCAAAAATTAAACAGATTCATGTTAAAATGGAAACAAATGGATTTTGTAGCTTTAATAAAGTTTCTCTGCTGTAGGTGCTCTGGAATGTACAGACAGTAGAACTCATGCATAACTAATTCATGACTCTAAAGACATTCTATGAGGAACTTCCTCAGCCTAAGGGGAAGCAAGCCCAGTAGAATATGGCCCTAATCACAAAAGACTTGAATCTTTGAAACCCCAAGTGAAAGACACTAACTTAAAACTGAACATTTAGTTGAAACAAATCACCTTTTTCCATTTTGTTAGGGGATTCAGAGTTCTGTTAAGGTCATCTGTTAGTGTTAACCAAACTTTAAAAATAGCCTAAAGCCAAAATAGACCGGCTGAGAGCCTATATTTCTAGAAGGGCCTACCACGCTATAGGAAGAATGCTCCAACAACTGTATCCTGTTTGGGGCTCCACGCTGCGCCACATTCCATTCACATGAGGAAGAGGCCAACAGATGAGCCCTCCCCGAAAAATATTTTTAAATAAATCATCTACAGTTCTCAAATACAACTCAGCTGCTCAGACAAAACACGTTAAAGCTCACCGTTTAGTACTTAACAGGAAATTCACGGGGCTTATGTCTACAGCCAGAGTTTCTAACAATCTCCTGTTAACATTTAACAATTCCTTTTTCAGATTAAAAAAAAAAAAGATTAAGCTCATTAAGTACAAAACTATAAGTCTAGATCTCAACAAAGGAAAATAATAAAACTAAACTATCTAGGCCACATTTTCTAAGTCAAGGTTTAGCCTACAAAATAGAAAAAAAGACTGGAGCTACTTTGAAAGAACAAAGTCCAAATTCCCACCCAAGCAGGTCTATTGAAAACATAATACTGTTAGAAAACAAGTTGGGGGTGGGGAAGGGAATATATCAGCACCCCCTCCAAAAAAAAAAAAAAACCCCACAAAACAAATGCTCCAAGTCCCCTTAAAACACTGCTGTCTAATTTGAAACACATCTGCCAAAACACTCAAAACAATTCAGCTCCAGTTTTAAATTAAATTTTTAGTGTTATAAATGATCGTCAACACAGAAAACCTCTTTCTAAACAGTTTTAAAAATACTAAAACTAAGAACACTGAGCCTAGAACTATAAAAGACAGTGACCTCAATTCCTAAGGCTAAGAAGCAAAACCAAATGGAATAAAGACAAAAGAAAAAGGAAGCAGAAAAATACGAACCGTACTTAGTTCTTGAGAATTTTAAAGTATCTTTAAATCTCAGCAATCCAAGCCAAGGCTTTAAAGGTCAGTAAATATAGCTGGCATTTCATTTTGTTCGTGAGCAGTATTTTTTTAATCGAGCATAAATACTTCTTTAGTCTTCAAAAACAATCACAGGCAAATGGCTTTCAAACCAAGCATTTCTGAGCTCACTTGCAGCGCCGTCATTGTATAGGAAGAAAAGCCAAGACCACAGAACGAAGCAGAGGCTGTAACCTAACAAGCCTGTGAGCAGCAAATGACGATTTTCTGTCTGCCCGGCTCAGCCCTGGCAGTGCTGCGGATTACAACTTGCTCTTTGTCATCAGCACTGTGGTGTTAACGACGAAGAAATCCTGCAGCTGAAGCACTACCGCATCCTCCGATCTGGGTCAGGATAATTTCTCCCGAGGTCGCTTACATAACCAGCAAGATACTCCAAATAAAGAGAACAGCCATCCATTAGCTAGAGGAAGCTTTCCCACTGTACTGTCTGCATGGAAACACACGGCAGTTGCTTCCAACAGCGCAGACACCCAAATGAGAACGAGTACTTGGCTTAGGGCGCTCGAGAGAAGGGAAGAGGCGGTGCTCTGTAAACTGTAACTAATCCCCCGTCACAGGTGCTGATGGAGTCACTTCCAGCACGAGTCACATTACTGGTGATTACTCATTTGGCTGCGGCCATAGAGACTGGCTCATAATTTTAACAACAGACAAAGACAGACTAGTGGCGAGACGAAGAGCTCAAATTTACCGTCGCCTTCAAAAAGCAAATACAAAGTTTTTGCTTTCCAGAATTAACAAAGAAAGAAAGAAAAAAACTAAAAAACTTGTAAATATCAAGTTAGCAAAAATAAAGAGTATCATTATACTACTTTTAAAATAGTGGTTTGGGATTTTAAAAATTATTTTGCTATGTAACACTGTACAGTCTGAACAGATTATACTTAGAAATACACACATACACATATATTCGTGCAATAACAATGAAAAAAGAGACTGAATTTGAAATAGAGCAAGAAGGTTTAGAAGATGAATAACATACAAGAGGGTTTGAAGGAAGGGAATGGAAAGGAGAAATGCTGGAATTATAAAAATCAAAAATAAAAGAAAAACTTATTTTGTCCTAAAATGATCTTTTTAAAAAAAAAAAAAACCCCAGAGAAAAATAAGTTTTACTATTTGTGAAGCTGAGTGTCAATGGTTCACTTCTGGTTCATCCCCTTACTTGGGAAGTACAAGGACAGGAGTTCTAGGTCATTGTCAGCTACCTAGGGAGTATAAGGAAAGCCTAGCCTAAAAACCTGTCTCTCCAAAAAACACGGTCCCCCCACCCCCAAGGAAAAAGACAGAAAAAACTGAGCACTGGATGTGGTGATGCAGGCCTGAGATACCAACACAGTGGGGGATGCTATGAGTTCCAGGCCAGCTTGGGCTAGCACAACCCTGTCACAAGGAAACATGAAAAGATGTAGTCAAGTAAAATAAGCTGACATAAACAACAAGCATCTCAGAAGCACCCTACAGAGAAGAGAAGAGAAGAGAAGAGAAGAGAAGAGAAGAGAAGAGAAGAGAAGAGAAGAGAAGAGAATTCTGCTGCTCAGTATTGAGTGGAGTGGGTGACTACGCATGAGGGGCCATGGGGCATCTGAAATGCAGTTCACCGGAAGTGAGGTTTGTGTTGTCTGAACAAAACAAAAGAACTGCATGCTAAGATGTAAGATAAATCCACACTGATTATAATCAATGATACCTTGGTTACATTGGCTAACATTATCATTCCCTGTGTGTTGCTTTTTAATTTTTAATAAAAGTGTGAAAAGGCTTAAAATTATATGCATTTCTTTCTGAACCAAGGCACTGTTTTCTCACTTTATGAACAGAGGTTTCTCAAGAACCCAAGGACCAGAGATACATAATATGATTTGTGGCTCCTTGCTAAACACTAGGCCACATTCACTCATTTTTGAGTATAATCAAATGTTAAATCTTTACTACATAAAATAAAATGTTAGCTTCTGACAGAAAGGCTTCAGTGTTAATATTTACCTAAAATGTTTTCAGTCCCATGAAGAAACATACTATGAACACATGCAATAAAAATGAGAAAATAAGGGCGGGGCGGTGGTGGCCCACACCTTTAATGCCAGCACTAGGGAGGCAGAGGCAGGTGGATTTCTGAGTTCGAGGCCAGCCTGGTCTACAAAGTGAGTTCCAGGACAGCCAGGGCTACACACAGAAATCCTGTCTTGAAAAAACAAAATACAAAACAAACAAACAAAAAACAAAGAGAGAGAGAGAGAGAGAGAGAGAGAGAGAGAGAGAAAATAACATTTTACTGGATGTTAACTGTGAGGGTGAGACTGGGACTGACATAAAGTTATGGCCAACCTGGGCAAGACTGAAAACTTATCCCTAAAACCAAAAATGGACACAGAATAAAGATGGTACAATAGGCATTGATTATTCTAAGTATTGGAGTAAATATGGTTTTGTTTCACAGAGCATAGGTAGTACTAAAATAAAATACTTTATTTTACAGGTGATGGATGGTACTAAAATGTTACTTTAGCATAAAGTATTATATTAATGCTGTCAAGTAAAGATTAGATCACAATATACAATCCTAATAACTCATTCGTATGACATAGAAAACACATGGATAGGGAAAGCAGGCCACATATGTTACAAAGGACTACCACTGAATGAATATATATATTCATGAATATATATATATATATGGCAATCTCTTTCTAAATCCTGAACAACACAGAGACAAAATGTTCATATAGCTAAGTACATTTTATTCTACATTTCTAAAATTTAAACTACATAATAATTCAAGTCTATTATTTCACAGGGCTAATCTTGTAGTAATACAGTACATACTCAAGTTTAATTATATATACAACAGACTTTGAAATGCTGCAAGTGCTATCAGACCCCAACAGAAGCAGCAGCACTGAGAACCACAGAGTCTGCCCAACTGCCAGTCAGCCATTCCTGTGCCCCGAGATAAAATCAAAATAACTAACACCATTACTGAGGAACCAACTATCATCTTAAACATATTTTAGACTATATCTAGGTGGAAGAAGAAAAGTCAAAAGGCATCTCTAGAGAACTTAGCTAGACTACTCTTGATGCACAACAAAGATTCAGAGATACATGCAAAAGGCTGGCAACAAGAAATGTTGAACTGGGATTTAAAGTATTTGAAAATGCATTAATACGTTTGTTCTTGTAATCAATACTGACCAGTTTCTAACACACAGCAAACAGTGAGGTGATGACACAGGAAGCTGCTTGCTTAACCAAGGCTCCTAGGTTCTTATTCTTTAAAATTCATAAGGGAGAGAAACTCCAATCAGACACAGGTGAAGGGCTAGTCAACCCCCACCCAGCCCTCTGCTGTAGAATAAGAGGCCTTTTCTAGAGGCTGAGCCAGGCTAGAGGAAAAGGAAGCTACGCCAGTGGGCCCAGAAATGTACATCTGGTTTCCTTCCTTTTTAGCTGGTTTCCAGGTTACAAGCTGAATAAATCAACAGAACTGAGAACTTAAACAGTGACAGGAGCTAAAAGGAAGGCAACACTATCTGGCGTTCCAAAGAAAATTTGTTCTTTCCGATAATATAAGACGGCTGTACATGAAATTTAGGGTTAACTGGACATTTTTGCTACATTTTAGCTTGGCCTATAAAAGTAAAATATATATATATATGAAAAAATGAAAGCCTGGTGATTTCTCCAACAATAAAGACCAGAAAAACCCCAAGAACAACAATCAAAAACTTCTGTCAGGGATATAATCAAGGCAATAATACTAGAGAATGAACCTCTTCTCTGTCCAATGTCCTAGCATTAAAGACTTTAAAAAGGAACCTTTCTCAATCAATCAATCAATCAAATCATATGAATGAATAAACTAGTAAATAACTATTAAATTTAAAAACCACCAAAGACATATTAATAGGAAAAAAATAAGTGAACAGTCACATCTACAAAGAACCTCAACTAGGTATGGCCTTAGATTCTGATGAATATTTTTCAGTGTAGCATGTTTCTATATATCTATGAAAATATATAGCAGAAAATTTCTCTATCATGATAAATACCCAAGGGAGTATTTTATTATTCAATGTATACAGATCCTGCACACAGTGCAAACACAGAAGAATATTGCTTTATGCCTTTAGGTTAAGTGCTCCATGTGCTTCTAGAGGAAACAGACCCCTCTCCTCACTCCCTCAAGGGATCCTGAGCTTAGGTTTCTACAACCTACGTACGCAACAGTTGGTAGGCACAGTGGTTCCCCGGTAAGTCTAGCTCTGATGTTGGAGATGGATTCTCAGAGCAAGTAGTCTATAGCCATATTGGCAAGCTCTGAGTTTTATTGAAACCCTGATTTGAAGGATAAAGCAGAAAAGCAATCAAGGAAGACTCATCACATCAACCCAGACTTCTACAAACACGTATACACACAAGTGAATACACACTGAGAGATTTAACACAATAAAACAAAACAAGCAGAAACCCTCAACTCACCCTTAAGTAGTAGTAGCACCCTCACTCAAACAATCTATGCGGGTGTCCTATGTGCTTGGTTCTGATGATAAAAAGATAAACTAGGGGGCTAGAGAGATGGCTCAGTGGTTAGGAACACTGGTTGCTCTTCCAGAGGTCCTGAGTTCAATTCCCAGCAACCACAGGGTGGCTCACAACCATCTATATTGGGATCTGATGCCCTCTTCTGTCACACAGATATGCAGGAAGATAGAACAGCCATTTACATAAATAAATCATTTTTTAAACATAAATGAAAGAAAATCTTTTTTCCTAGAATAATTCATGTCATTTTCAAAAAATATGAACATCGATAACTTAAATAAAGGATAGTAACTTAGAAATTACCTTGGAGAATTAGTGTCCCTTCTCCCATTCTCACTGTGGCCTGAGAAACAGCCGTATTCTATTCTAATACCCAGGCCCATTTTTTAATTTTGCAGATATCTTGTCAAAGGTTTACACTAATGATGGTTTGAAATTCTATATTATAGCTGAATTTGTAATTTTACAAAATCTTTTCCTCCTAGATTTTTGTTTCTCTTTAAGATGCTGGAGAAGCAAACCCAGTACCTCACAGACTTTATACTGAACTCAGTCTCCAACCCTTCTCAGGCCTTCTGAGAGAAGACACATACTGAAACTCGAGTTGTTTCTAACTTCAGACTTCTCTCTTTCAGAATTGCCCGCATTAGTCCTCTGGCCTCCTAATACTGAAGCTTTACTCAATTTCCTCTCTCGACAACTTTGCAAGCTGCGGCAGTAATGTCATTAATCCCAGGATTCTGGAGGTGCAGAGAGAGTTTTCCATTGTAGGACGACATGAAATGAGTATATTGTTTTCATGATTGCAAGCATAGGGTGGCAGAGAGCAAAGTATTCTGCCATCTGTTCTATTAAACTTTAACCTTTGAACTTTAAATAGAGGAATGTGAAACTAAGATACTACTGGAGGCCTGACTTTAACCAATTTTTTTTATCAACACATCCGGCAAAAGGTAAGTTAATTCACTACAGGCTGGTTGCTATTCTACAGATATTGACTACTAGCAGTGTTAACCTGGGATGTGCATCCTTCAAGCTCACAGATGATAAGGGATGCCTATGAACATCCCACTGCCTGGGAGGCTGGGACAGGAGGGTACAGACCACTAAATTCACACATACTAGATTCCAGGCCGGACTGGGCTACAGTGACAACCTGTCTCAAAAAAATTGAATTAGAAAAAAACAACTGGAACAAGGAAGGGTCAACCTCTAAATGAACCAAGAAAAGCTTGAGGACAAGATGGTGCACACCTTTAACCCTAGCGCATGGGAGGCAGAAGGCAACCTGCTGTACAGGTCGAGTTCCGGGCCAGGGGACACTACAGTTAGACCCTGTCTCAAGAAGAAAACCTTACGTCCTGTGTTTATAGCTTACATTTCTAGCTATGTGAGGATCGGGTAAGAGCTCTGCCATCTGCTGTAGTTCCAAACACTCGCGTGGAAGCATTTCATAGTGTCAGAAACTAGGAAGCCAATGCACGTATGTGCAGGTGACAAAAGGGAACAAATCAAAGTTGAAAATCACTAATAAGCAAAGGCAGAAGAGTGTTGGAAAGCAGAGGCAGGGGCATCTTCAGTTTTAAGCCAGCCAGGTCTATATAGTGAGTTTTAGGTCATCCAAGGCTACACTGAAAGACCCAGTCTCAAAAAGCAAAGGAAAAAAAAAAAAAAAAAAAAAAGGAACCTAGATACTTCTCATGCAGATGGAGAATCATTTATAACATATTTTAAGATTCTAATATTTTCTTTCTCAAATTAACTTAGTGCCTTAAGAGTACAAATAACACAATTGCATCGTACTTTCAAAAGCACTGCTACTGCAAATGGGCAGAAGTACTGCTACATACTAATGTACTATCCACAAAATAGCAAAGTCCTATTGTAAAATTTATTATGCAAGACTGTTGTAAGAACAAAACTACATGAAAGCTTGTAGGTAGGATGGGACCTCCATGGTTAACAGATCTTTTATCTCTTAAGGATGAAATATAATTAAACAATTATAATTGGTGGGGATGAGAAGTACTACACAGTTAAACTGACACAAGCACACATGCAAAGCATGCTATTAAAACTAGTAATAATTATAAAATGGGAATAAGGTGAGGTTAATCTGAAATAAATGGCCTTGAGCCAAGTGTATATCCTCAAAGGACATTTGTCATTATGTTTATAAAACTAACATCTTTGCCCTTTTCAGTTTATAACTAGCACTGAAATGTATTTTCCAAATTTACCCAATCACTTTTATGTCCTACCACGTTGGAATAAGGCTTCAATTTATTTCCTGGTATATTTCTTCTACCTTGAGAAAGCTTGCTTCCTGTGCAGTGCAAATCAGTAAAGTAAGGCTCTACACTTCCTATGGCCTGCTGCCTCCTTGTGAGTCAAAACCTCTGTTGTCAGCAAGTTTGCAAAGCGGAATGTTTCATTGAAAAAAATAAAGACTTTGAAATTTCCATTTCATGATATAACACAGTATTTTTTATTTTATTTGTTTTTTCAAGAGAAGATCGTTCTGTGTAGCGCTGGCCATCCTGGAACTTAGTCCATAAATCAGGCTGGCCTCAAGCTCAACAGAAATCCACCTGCCAATGCACCCCAAAGTGCTGGGGTTTAAGGCGTACCACCTCCACCTGGTCACAGTAATGATTTCTAATTTTAAAAAAGGAATACAGTTTAAGGTGACAGTGGTCACCTATCTTTAGTATTTAGATTTAAAATATAAAGTAACAAGTCATAAAATTTCAAGCATGTACCTTTAAAAATGTATAATTTATGCCAGTATTTTGACAATCATACAATTCCAAGTCCTGATAAAGTAGCAGAAAAGAGGACAACTTTACATAACCAGATATTCTAATACTAAAATGCTTCTTTCAGTTACAAGCCAGGAATAATTCATTTGAGATACCCATCACTTTCTTTTAACATGCTGTACATTAGGAAGCTGTGTTACAAAAAAGCAGAGAAAACAAATATACAAGGTGAATCTCAACAAATACTCATAAAAAAAATCATTCACTTCCTTTAAGCAAAGGCCACACACACAGCAATAAGATCTTATTAACTCCTTCTTCACTTCTGTTCTTTTTCCTTGAAAGCCTCATCCTAGCTCAGGTGACTTGAACTTGGGGTGTAGACTAGACAGGCCTCAAACTTTAGGAAATCATCCTGCTTCAGGCTCCCATGTCAGCCATGAACCACCATGCCTGGCTTCCAAAGCAGTTTCAGGAACTACATTTCATTGTAAAGAAAAACCCGTAGGTTCCCAGAGCTAACTAGAAAGGAAGAAACTGAGATCAATGATTCACATAGCATTAAATTTACTTCTGGATGAATGAAAAAATTTTCACAATTATATGCGTCATGGATTATAATAAAGACTTACTCCATAGTCCTATTTTTCTTGTGAGAGACTGGGCAAATAATTTCACAATTCCTATGGACTTAGAGCACTTTCTATCATTTTAACCATTTCCAAGTGTTAATACTTGACTACCTGGTTTTTGAAATTGCTTTATCTCAGAGACTCTCAATATTATCTTTTCATTAGGCCAGACATTAACTTTATACAGTAGTTTGACATTTAAATATGAATATTACTTTAAGTTTACAAAATTTAGTGTAAAAATCAAAAATATCATCTGAGTGTCCACTGAGCATTTTGCATACAGACACACACACACAAACATGCACACGCGCACACACACACACAGGTTGAAGGGCCACTTGCTATATTGCTTATATTAGACCCCAAAGCATAAGTGTTACTTCCATCTCAGTCTCTCTTTCCATTTGTCCTGTTTGCTAAGGATGGAGTTCAACCATTACCTTACGCTTACAGGGCAAAAAATAAACATTTTTCTACAGTAAAAAAAAAAAAAAAAAAAAGGGTGAGTAGACGCAATTGTGCATGCAGTTCAACTGTGTTAGCTGTGTCAACTGTAAAAACTGCCTGTGCATTTTTGCTCTGCCACTTCTACTTCCTTTGCCAAGCCTATGCTTTTTTTTTACTTTCACAGTGACAATTAGACTGAGTTTGTTGTGTTTCCTTCTATTTATCACTGTTAATAGTTGATAAGAATTCTGAAAGAGCTACTCTCCTGCCAGAACTTGATGCTGAAACTATACCGTTGGCCAAAGACAAGAACAGTTATTAAAAAAAAAAAAAAAAAAGTCCTCTTGTCGCGTAGCATTGATCATAAAAAAGAACTATTAATAGTTAAAAAAAAATGCAAATTCCTGGGCATGCAGCAAACTTAAAGACACAGAACCTCTGAGAGTGAGACAGAGACACCTATACTTTTAACAAATTCTTGGGCAATTCTAACAGCACATTTGACAACTCTAACCCTTTTGAGAATGATTAAAAACTATGGTTTTCCCCAGAAATACACAACAGTTAATATTTTGAGCAAATATTTTAGCCGAATTCCAAGATTATCTGGAGAACCTTCAAAAACTGAATTTTTCTGAGCCTTTCCACAACTTGCAGTGAGTATGTGGAGCCCAAGAATCCTTATCTTTAAACTGTTCTGTGGCTGTATTTGGCTAGCTTTGGAAAGCATTACCTCAGAAGGCTCAACAGGGTGCAGAATCGTTACCACTAACATCTCTGACCACCTCCACACTCCTTTAATATCAGAGTATTAATATACTTATTTTGTATTTTAAAAAAAACCCTAGATTTTGTAACTTTTACTAGCTAAGAGGAGTAGGTCCTCCTGCTGGGGGCGTGGGGGTGGGGGTGGGGCTGGCTCAAAGTGCATGCCTTTAATCCCAGCATTCAGGAGCAAAGACATGGGAACGGATCTCTGTGAGTGCCTGGTCTAAAGAGTTCTAGGAAGGCCAATGTACACAGAGAAACCATGTCTTGAGAAACAAAAACAAAAAAACAAACAGACAAACAACAAAAACACTTGGCCCAGGGTGAGTACATCTCTCAGCCCAGAATTTAAGACATTCTTTTGGCAGAGGTTACTCTGCTTGCTTAATTACTTTCTCAGTAACCACCAAAATCTTTAAATACCTTATCAATAAGCATACATTAGAAAGCAATCCATTTTTCAATGTGGAGCTGTGACTCATAAAGTGGTCCTTTGACAAGTGTGAAAATCCTAAGGCAAAAGAGGAGAAACCCTAATACCAGGTAGATGCCTTCTCAGAGATGTCTCTCCGTCTGAAACTACCAACAAGCACAAACAGGTAGGCTGTGGGAAAG
This sequence comes from Mus musculus, assembly GCF_000001635.26. Lineage (NCBI taxonomy): Eukaryota > Metazoa > Chordata > Mammalia > Rodentia > Muridae > Mus > Mus musculus. The sequence goes on along the minus strand of NC_000076.6, from coordinate 67,176,452 downwards.
GCAATGCTTCTTCCCCAGATTACATGGCAAGAGAAAACCTAAAACCTAAACACACGAGCACAAAGGTACTTTCTTCTTGAAGCTTAGAACAGATGAGGACGGAATCATCGCGGATCCCTATTTCTATCTAAAGTGGAACAACGAGGAAGCTCTTCAAGAAAAGACTCGAAGAGCCAGAAGTGTAGTTAATCATTCAAGAAATGACTTCAAAGCTGACTTAGACTGCCTATGAAGCTGCAAAAAAAATTTCTCAGGTCACATGAACTATGAACCCGGAATGAGCTGGCTCTAGAATGTGGTCAAAGGAGACACAGCCCTAAAACTACAATGCTGGCATTATCTCATATTACCAACTAAAGCACATTTTTTCATCTATATTAAAATACAATCAATAATAATTTTTCAAATTGGGGCTGAAGAGATGGCTTAGTGGTTAAGAGCACTGACTGCTCTTCCAAAGGTCCTGAGTTCAATTCCCAGCAACCACATGGTGGCTCACAACCATCTGTAATGTGATCCGATGACTTCTTCTGGTGTGTCTGAAGACAGCTACAGTGTACGCAAATAAATAAAATAAATCTTAAAAAAAAATATTCAGCACTCACATGGAGGCTCACAACTGTCTATAACTGTAGTGCCAAGAATCCAATGCCTTCTTCTGGTGTGCAGACATATATGTACATAAAATACATAAATAAGTCTTTTACAAAAAATGTTTACAAATTGAAAGTGTATCACGTGACAGCTTCACATACTGTACAGCGACTGCAACAACTAGGCTGCTTAATGCATCAACCACCTCATCTGGTTACTTCTGTGTATGAAATAAATGTAAATGTACTTCTTTTAGCAAATTTCAAATATACATGATAGATGATAGTTTGTTAGCTATGGTCACTGGACTGTACACCAGATCCTCACAATGGACTCAAATTGTTGTGCGTGCAACAAATCTTTTGCATCCCAATCTGCCCTCAGACCTGTTATGTACCCAAAGTTCTGCTGCTGTTTTTGTTTTCATTATTTAGAAAACACCTGATAAAGCCATACATATTACAGTATGTTACTCCTGTACAAATAAAAAAAGTATAAAGTTAATGTTTTTAGATCAATTACTTGAATTTTGTAAGTTGCCAACTCATTATGGTAAATTAAGATAAAATTTTATAAGCTTCCCAAAATACACATATAATGCATCTATTTATCTCTCTGCATACAAGCATATTTAAATGAAAAGACCAGTAATACCAGTGTATTATAAGTCAACAGCAGCAACAATTTTACAGGCTCTTCAGTCATCTGAACAAGATTTCAGATAGCCATCTCTATTCTGATTTTGATGCCTTCAGAATACACTTGACATAATTTGAATAAAATGACATTACATTAATTTTATATACTTTATATGCATATATTCTTATCAACTTTCATAATTTTTGGAACTATTTCAATAATAACCAAGGGAGTCCTCAAACACTAAGTCAGGATTGGTGGTAAGCACTGCGCTATGCACTGCCGTCTGGGGTTATACGCCTGAAAATAAAATGTACTGCCATTTGGTTTCATATGTAATCTAAGTCACAACTTATGTATAGTGCTGAAGATAAACTCCAAAGCTACTTTTATTCTTTTTTTTATATATAAGATCTCATAGTATATAGCTCTAGCTGCCCTGTGATCAGGCTGGCAGCTCACAGACATCTGACAGACTTTAATACTGGAGTAGAGGCATGTACCACCAGGCCCAGAAGCTTAGTGTCTCGTAAATGCATTAAAAATATGTAGATAGGCTACAGCTGGGTAAAGTTCTCTAATACAAACTGTTTTATACTAGCCTATACTAATGTACAATAATGAGTAGTCCCTGTGAAATATTGGGCTCTTCACCCCCTGGATCTCCTGGTTGACATAAAGCTACTACTTGTTTCTATTGCCTAGAATTCCAACAGTACCCTTCAACATATATCCCTACCCTCTAAGAAAAGACAACTTTAAATTCGAAGTTTATACAGAATATATTTTGCTTTCACATTGTTACAAAGAGAAGAAAAGTAGGCCAAGCCATCTTAAGTTGAGCACTGTCTGAGACTGCTCTTGTAGAATTAAATGTAACATTAGCAACCCTCAAATGTCCTGTTTAGGTTCCACAAGACTACTACTTAAGTGTGGGGTAATGCACACTTGTGTCCACCCCCACAGGCTCATTTTAGTACAAGAGGTGCTGGTCAAACCTGTTAGACAGCTTTAGATGCAGAAAGGATTAGGAAGTTGAATTCACTCAACAAATACTAACTGAAGCATCTACAGTTTGTCAAGCACTGGCACAATTATTGATGCAAAGATGAAGCTAACTGGAAATTCTATAAAAGACAAAACTTACCTGGTATAAACTGCGATACCTCCACCCCATAATAGGCATTGAACCTTACTATTTGCGTATGCTAGGCAACAGCTCTACCACTAACTATAATCTCAGGCTGGTATGAATGTTAAAGGTATGTTTCAATCATGTGAAATAACATAACAGTATATTGAAATCATTTTAAACTAAAATAAAACTTCATTATAGAGCCCAGGAGGATACTAGCAATGATCTGCACAATAAAGATTCATCGATCTATCCAACCTTTTCTGAATGGTTAGAAGAACTAGGAATATTTAGCCTAAAGCTTTCCTATCTTATTCTACACCAGATTTAAAAACAAACCAAGACACTCTTTAAGGAATTGGAGAGATGTCTCAATCTATACTGGTCTTACAGGAGGCCCCAAATTTAGTTCCCAGCACTCAGTTCAGGTGACTTATAAATACCTCTAACTCTAGTGGCAGAGGTTCTGACCCCCTCTTCTAGTATTCTTGGACACAAGCTCCAGATCTCTCCCTTCTCCTTCTCCCTCCTCCCTCAGAAACCACACAAGACCTGCTAGATCAGTGGTTCTCATGCTTCCTGTGCTGTGCCCCTTTAATACAGCTCCTCATGTTGTAGTGACCCCAACCATAAAATATTTTCATATCTACTTCAAAACTGTAAATTTGCTACAGTATCACAATGGCTTTTTCTGTGGATTCAAACAAGGCATGACAACTATTTTCATGGATGCTATCCCTTCTTTTAGTAATGAGTGGGTGGGACCCAGGACCTCACCTGTGCTCAGCAGTCTCTTCAGTGTTAGTAGCCATTAGCTCTTAGAATAGTTTTTACATCCATACCAACATTTAAAAGGGTTGCCAAGCATCTCCTGCCTTATACAAGTTAAAGTCCCACCTCCCATCATCAACACCCAGATTGTGGTAAAGTGGTACACTGTAGGATAACGGGCTCACAACAGCGTGTGAGCCTTCCCTGACTCTCATCCTTGCACTGTTTGCTGGAGCTGCCTTCTTAGTATCTATGTAGGGTGTCCATTTTAATTTTTATTTTAATTTGCAATTTGGTATGGTATATATCATTTTATTACATGCTTATTTATATATCTTCTTTGGTAAAGTCTCTATTCATATCTTTTACCCACTTTTAATCAAAGTTTTCATTACTGTAGAGTTTAAAAGTACTTTGTGCCAGGCAGTAGTGGCACACGCCTTTAATCCCAGCATTTGGGAGGCAGAGGCAGGCAGATTTCTGAGTTTGAGGCCAGCCTGGTCTACAGAGTGAGTTCCAGGACAGCCAGGGTTACATAGAGAAACCCTGTCTTGTAAAACCAAAAAATAAATAAAAAAAATAGTTCTTTGTATAGTTAAAGTAACAGTCTTCTACAAGACGTAAACTGCAAATATTTTCTCTAAGCCCATGGCTTATTATCTCTTGATTGGCTCGTTTCATCCTACATACATTTTGAACTGGTGTAAAATTCCAGGGCTTGGATTTGGACTTTTGGCATGGAGGCCTTTGCACATGGCAGGGATCACTCCATTAGGTTACATTTTCCATACAACATCAGTAAACAGTAACTCCAATATTTAAAAACTGTGAAGTCAAGTTTAAGTCTAGGACATTTCATTTTTTTAATTAAGGTAAAGTATTGTTAAAGTATATACTTTTACAGTAAACTCTATCTTTAAATATGCTGGCTTTCCTCCTCAATGCTTAGCTAATACCAATACACTGACGCATGACGGCTGGAAATACTAGCTAGAGTCAGAAATCCGTCACATTTAGGTCCCTTTCCCCTTAGATCACTATACCAACATAATGCTTTGTGACCTTTTTCCCTTTCTTTTTGTGAATGACCTTGAACTTATCTTCCTGACACCCCCTCCCCAGTGACAAGATCACAGGCAGATGTCATTATGAACACTTTTGTGGTACTAAGGATAAAACCTAAGACATCGTGAATGGACGCAGACACTCTTCCACTGCAGCTACTTGGCCACATACCTTTTTAGTTTTCATGTATCCCCTGGCATTTACTGCTCCCCTTCCAACTGATACTAAAATATACATCGATATCACTGCCTCCAGTGTTCCATACACATGTTCCACTTTACATGCTAACAAATCACTTTTAAATTATAAACTTCAAGTGTGTCCAGCCCTTCATCCTTGTTTAGCAACATGTAATGACTAAACACATCAAATCCCTAAGTGATATCTATTCCTTCACACTGATTCTCCTCTCTGTAGCTTGAGATGTTTTCCTACATCTATGAAATTTCAATTAACTCTTTCTTTTCAAGGTCTATAACAAAAAGCCTTTTCTTTGGATTTTCAATTACTACATGAAATTATTTTCAGCTGTAGCCATTGTACCTTGTTTCGATTTTTAATAAACCACAATAAAATAAATGTATTTGTCCATGTACCTCTACAAAACTCTGGGCTGTAAGAAGTATCTCTTAACATTCTTCTCTATATTTGTCATAATGTCTTAGAAATACTACCATTAAGTATATGTAAAAACAGTTCGAAACTTAAAAGGTTATCAAGGGAAAAATGCCCTTGACTAGTCCCTAGGAAATAACATGCTATTAAAAATTAGAATGAAAGGGCTAACTTAAACAGCACCACAGCAATATATAAAATAACATGACATACAGCTGGACAACAGAAACTGAAGAGGCCTTTCTCTAAGGCACAGAAATACACAATTGCATCAAAACCATGCTCTTCCTTATTCTCCTTCAGAAAAGTACAGAACATGGGGTTGGGTATGGTGCCTTGATCCTGTAATTCCAGCAATGGGAGGCAGACCAGACCTGCATGGCCATTCTAGCCTACCCAGATGAGTTGTTCTTGCTGTCCATGAACTCTATGTAGACCAGCCTATAACTCACCAAGGTAAGCCAGCCTTTAGCGCCATATCTAGCCACAAAAATTTTTGAGACTGGCCTAGACTACTTGATACTGTCGAAAGAAAGAAAGAAAGAAAGAAAGAAAGAAAGAAAGAAAGAAAGAGAGAGAGAGAGAGAGAGAGAGAGAGAGAGAGAGAGAGAGAGAGAGAGGAAGGAAAAGGAAAAGAAGAAAAGAGAGAAAACGAAAAAGAAGTGAGAAGTGTGTTTTTAAAAAAAGAAAAAGGAAAGGAAGAAACCAACCAGTCTCCTGACTGGGAAGAGACAGGAGGAGGAGAACTGGGGAGCTCTTCCAGCAGAAGCAGGTTAGTGTGTATTTGAATTCAAGCACTTAACATTCAGAGGTAGGACTCAAATTCAAGTGCAGTCTGGGTTACAAAGCAAGAATCTATCTCAAAACATCAAACCAAACAAGCAAATATTAAAATAGGAATAAGCAATACTAAGTGAGGCTATGGGGAGGGAAGGAGAATGGTAACACATGATTGACCCAAATGCAAATCAGTATAACTCTAAAAAAAAGCAGTATAAGATTTACTCAAAAATTAGAAAGGGAATTTATCACATAGTCCAGAAATCTCATTACTGATGTTTTACCCAAAGAAAATGAAATCAGCAGGTCAAGAAAGCATCTGAGTTCCCAAGCTCATTTCAGCACAATCACAATAGCCAAGAAAAGAAATGAACCTCTGTGTCTCTAATGATGTCAGTTGGTGAATGGAGAAAGAAATGTAATGTGGAAACCATAGCAGAATACTAGACAATCCCCCCAAAAAGGAATGGCTGAAGATTAGCCATTTGCTGTATCATGAAGTGAAGTAGAAATCACTATGATCATGGCAAGTTAAGCAAGTCAGGCACAGGAGAAGAAGTGCTAAAAGAGGGACTGCTGCATAATCCCAATCTAATATGAAACCTTGATAAATTGATCTCACAGAAGCTGAGAAGAAAAATGGTGGTTATAGGAATCTGGGGAGGTGGCAGATTGTGGGAAAGTTTATAAAAAGTTAAGACGACTATGCTATGGCACAAGAAAGTGACTACAGATGATGAGAATGTCATGTATTTCCGTTTTCGCTTTTTGGTGGTTGTTGTTGCTTTTCCAAGATAGGGTTTCTCTGTGTAGCCCTGGTTATCATGGAACTTGCTCTGTAGACCAGGCTGGCCTCAAACTCAGAGATCTACCTGCCTCTGCCTCCTGAGTACCATGATACCAGCTGTGTTGTTCTTGCCTCATGAACTGTGACTCCTGTGACTGGAACATTACAGTGTACAGAAAGAAGCACTGAGACAACACAGGGTCTCACAGACACACCTAACATCACCGACCTGTGAAAAGATTGTAACATTGTCAGAAGCATTTACAAGGCTGGTACCATTATAAAGTATAACTAGCTTCATTATCTTGAATACAGTCTTGCTCTCATTTTTGAGTCTCACTGGAAAATCAGTTGATTAGAGGTACCTCAAAACATAGAAACTTGATTTTCACAACATTTGTGACTAAGTTCCTTACAAACATGCAAACAATATTATATTTTAGTTCTAACCAAGAGGGAAAATTTTAATATTTATGCAAGAAACACTTGCATAATCAATTCTCACTACTATCCACAATAGTTATGTTCTATATTCTGTAAAGTCATCTCAAACACAGGATTATCAAATACTAAGCTATTTCCTGAGAGGAAACAAAAGTAAGTTCCTATGAATCTGTTGTCACAAATGCCTTCTAAACAGTCACCACACACCATGTTTACATATCTCCTTTCTATGACACTTTGTATTTGTCTTGGTGAGAGGTAAGGGGTACTGAAACAGAGTCTCCATATGTAGCCTTGGCTGGGCTGGAAATGAGAGACAGCTGGGATTAAAGACATGCACCACCATATTTAGGCAGATTCTTATTTTATTATATTTCATTTCATTTTGAGACAGAATTTCATATACCCCAAAATGGCCTTGAACTCATTATGCAGCTAAGGATGCTCCTGACCCTCTGGTCCCTCTACCTCCACCTCCCAGGTGCTGGAATTACAGGCATGCACCACCACATCAACTCATGTGGTACTGGCAACGGACCCAGCGTCTTGTGCATTCTAGGCAAATAGTCTACCAACTGAACACCAATTCCACCTCCCCCCCCTTTCTTCATAATATCTTATTTAACAGTTCTGTCGGCTCATTGACATTTTAATGATTTAAAAAAAAAAAAAAAAAGCACAGTAACTCATGCCTAACTGCAACTTAGTAAGATATTTAATTTCCTCCAAAAGTGTTACCTTTGGAGTACCTTTTTAAACTTAAAATTGCTAGATCAATGGCCTATGGTTACATTGGCCTCTCTGCTCCCCATCCCCCCTGCAAAAAAAGCTCAATAGAATTTGTGCACAAGTCCATGTGCTGTGTGCACTCTCATGCATGCACTGGTATGCACCCTGACTGGGGAGGGGGGACGGGGCGCACCAGTTATCTTTTTTTATTGTTTTCCATCTTACTTTTAGAGACAGGGTCCTGCACTAAACTTGAGCCTATCCTTTCAGCTAAACAGGTTAGCCAATGAGCTATAGAGGTTACTTGTCTCTACTCCCCAACACTTGAGTTACATCCATCATGTTCTCATTCTCTATAGGTATTGTATGCAACACTAATTTTTGATCTCTGAGGCTGAGGATATAGCTCACAGTAGTGCACCTACCTAGGCAGTGAACAAGATTGTTAGACGGTACATATTCTTTTTGGTCAGAACTCACTTTCTCAATGTGTTTAAATTGACAGGCAGTGGTAGCACATGTCTTTTATCCTGGCGCTGTCATGTCTCAATCCTGTCTTGAAAAAAACCCAAAGCCAAAACCAAAAACCAAACCAAACCAGAAAACAAACAAACAAACAAAAAACAAAAACAAAACAAACAAAACAACCCCCCAAAAAACAAACAAAAAGCAAAATAAAAAACTAGACTTCTATGATTGTGATATTTGAAAATAATATTCTTACAGATTTACTTGCCATAAGTTATCCTAGAACTTACTATGTAGACTACAACACTGTGCTTGCAATCGGCCTGCTTCAGCATTCACAGGCTAGAACTACGGGCAGGTAAAGGACAAATAAAATGTTTTCTTGTAGTGCCAAACTGAGTCCTCCCAAAATTAAATATTCCATGAATTTGCAGCTTTTGAACACTATTTAAAACGTGAAGTTAGCTACTGCAGTTGCCATTATCAAGAATTTAAACAAAATAATTCATATTGCATATCAAAAGGCACTGGTAACAGAAGTTTGGGCATAAGGCTGTCTCTGGTTTTTCAGACAGACATTCTCAGACTGCAGGCTACATCTGAGAGAATGAGAATTTAGGATTCACAGCCAGAGTTTGAACAAAAGAAGAAAAGGAGAATAGAGGGGGAGGGGAGGGAAGGGGAGGGGAGGGGAGAGGAGGGGAGGGGAGGGGAACAGCTGTCTAAACTCAAACTACAAACATTCTCAAAAAGAAATAAAAATAGTGTATTTTAATTAAACATTCATATTAGTAAACTGGGTTTTTTTTTCTAGGTTGGCAGGAATACTAAATGTCAAATTCTTTTGTCTAAGATGCAAAATTAACTTATTATTGATATCATTTGCTACAACAGGAATACCAACTATGTATTAAGACCACTGAGAGCTTGGAATAGGTGGGGAAGAACCAGAGATCATAAATGGCAATTCCTTAGTAGTTTTAATCTGGGTAACAACAACAAAACCAAAAACCACATATGTGATTTGAGCATATATTTACTGCCAAACTTTAAAATGTATAAATGTGTATATTTCTTTAGCTATATCTGCTACGGCATATAAAACTGCTTATCAAGAATCTTTTAAAAGTATCCAACTAAAAGCAATAATCCTTTCAAGTACTAGCCATGAAACTTTTAGTAGCATTTCCACTGGAAAAATCATATTGGCTATAATTGGAGTTGAGTGAACTCTAATAATTACTTTACTTCTCAGCCACATATCCGTATATATTGTATTCTTAAATTTTACTGTTGTATGTGTTGATATGTAGAGCACAAACCATGTATGGAGGTCAAAAGACAACTTGGAGGACTCAACCCCCTGGACACCTCCCTTTGTTTTTTCGGGTCAGGGTTTCTCTGTGTAGCCCTGGCTGTCCTGGAACTCACTCTGTAGACCAGGCTGACCTCAAACTCATAGAGATCCATCTGCATTTGCCTCCCAGGTGCTGGGATTAAAGGTGTACATCTCCAGTACTACCACTTGGCTTATACACAAATATTAGAGAAATTTTTGTCTTCATCTTTTTTGTTTTAGGTTTATTTAATTATATGTAAGTACACACCCCAGAAGAGGGCATCAGATCTCATTATGGGTGGTTGTGAGCCACCATGTGGTTCCTGGAATTTGAACTTGGGACCTTTGGAAGAGCTGTCAGTGCTCTTAACCGCTGAGCTATCTCTCCAGCCTGTCTTCATCTTTTTGTAGAGCTACGGATTATGATAAATTTTATAATAGCACATTACTGTGGATTAAATTTTATCAGCTCATCCTATTCCTTTTTTTTTTCTTTTCTATTTAAAGAATGATTTATTTTATATATATGAGCACACTGTACCTGCCTTCAGACACACAAGCTCAGGATCTAACTCCCAGGGAATTCTAACTCCAGACAAACCAATCATGATAGTCAATCACGACACCTATCAGGTGTATTAGGCTGGGGAGTCGGTGTGCATAATCATTCTAGCTCACCCTGCAAAGCTGAAACAATACCTAGGTAAAGTCATCATGTGTAATCTACTAGAAGGTCTCTCAGTAAGACACTTCTGAGTTTGAAATCAAACTTTACAGCAATAAAAATTTAACTATGTTTTCCTGACGTCACTTACTAGAAACATTCTAAAAAGGCACTTATATAATTTCCTGTTTAAAAAAAAAAGTTTATTTATTTTATTTATAAGTACATTGTAGCTGTCTTCAGAAACACCAGAAGAGGGCATCAAGATTCCATTACAGATGGTTGTGAGCCACCATGTGGTTGCTGGGAACTATACTCAGGACCTCTGGAAGAGCAGTCAGTGTTTTTAATTGCTGAGTCATCTCTCCAGCCCTTAAATGATATTTCTTTAGTTTTGCAGATTCATCTAAAATGACATGTGGGTTTGGATATTTTATTAAAATTTATTTATGTATGAGTGCTCTATCTGCATGTAAAACTGCATGGAAGAGGGCATCAGATCCCATTACAGATGGTTGTGAGCAACCATGTGGTTGCTGGGGATTGAACTCAGGACCTCTGGAAGAGCGGCCAGTACTCTTAACCTCTGAGCCATCACTCCAGCCCCTGGTTTGGGTATTTTTATTCTTTTAGTTCGGTTTGGCTAGTGGTCAGGTGGTGTTGTTTAAATCTAGTTCATGTTCTACACATGAAGCATTAAGACTTATGAAAAGGAGGTAAGACAAGTACTGACAGACACATTGGCATTGCCCATTTCAGTAGTTGTGTGTTTAGAGATCTCATTTCAGATCCCCCACGAATACTGTTTTAAAAACTGTTATCAGGGGAAGCCAGGCGTGGTGGTGCACACCTTTAATCCCAGCACTAGGGAGACAGAGGCAGGCGGATCTCTGAGTTCGAGGCCAGCCTGGTCTACAAAGTGAGCACCACGGACAGCCAGGGCTACACAGAGAAACCCTGTCTCAAAAAAAAAAAAAACCTCTATCAGGAAATAGCTGAAAACAAAAAACAAAAAACAAATCCAACACACACAGCACAGATGTGAATGGCAGAAAAACAACTTGCCACTTAGTTCACAAAGATGCAACTCAGGTGTCCTAGTTACAGTTTATAATGCTATGACAAATAAAACCACCATAACCAAGACCAACCTGGAGAGGAAAGAACTAATTTCATCTTAAGACTTCTACATGTCTATCATCTAAGAAGCCAGATTAGGGGAACGCAACAGGTAAGATACCTAGAGGCAGAAACTGAAGTAAAGGCCATGCTTACCGGCTTGCTGCCCATGACTTGATCATCTTGTTTTCTTATACACCCCAGGCCCATCTGCCTAGGGGTGGCACCAACTATAGCGTGCTGCTCCCTCTCACATGGCTGTCATGAATTTGAACACCTGACCTTAAAAAGGTGTGTGTGTGTGCGCGCGCGCGCGCGCATGCCCACATATTATGTATTTGGATGGGAAAGGAACAATCAGATGGGGGCTTCTAGAGGATCTGGAGTCAATTCCCAATATCTATGTCTGGTGACTTACAAGTGCCCATAGCCCCAGAAAACAGGGATATGACTACCTCTTCTGTCCTATATTGAAACATGCACTCATATACATATATCTACATAGACACACATAAATAAATCATTTTTTAAATATTAAAAGAAGTAAAATTCATATATATCATAACAACTATCGGAAATATACACCTATATTACCAACACAGCAATGTCTTTAAAATCACAATCAGGGTCTGTGAGATGGCTGAACAGGTAAGGTGCTTGCTTGCTCCCAAGTCTGACGATGAGAACAGGTCCTGCCAAGCCCACAGAATACAAAAAGAGAACTCTGCCAGGTGTCTCCTGACTCCCACACACCTGATGACATTCATGTACACTTTCACACACATAAGTAACATTCTTTTTAACTGAAAAGTACTAAAACATTTTATAAATTACTTTTGAAAGAACTGGAGAGACGGCTCAGAAACTGCTCTAAGAATCAGAGTTCAGTTTCCAGCATCTGTATCAAGTAGCTCACACTACCTGCAAGTCCAGGTCCAGGGTCAGCCTAGGCCTGTTGGCCTCCACAACCAACTCCACACGTGCACACACATGACTATAGGAGAATAAACTGTTTTGGCATGAGGTGGGTGGATGGGTCTGACCCCATGGCCATTTGAACTCTGATGGAATCTGTCCTTACCCTGACACCTTCCTTTTCCAAGGAGCTAGGAGTACATGCCAGCTGAAAACCCTCGAATTGCAAAGGTAGGCTTGAGTATTTACAAATGTTCAGTAAGTTCTATGAGTTCCAGGAGATCATAGACCCTGTGATAGTTCTGGGAAGCCATCAAGAAGAAACAGGATCAGAAGTTAAGTATACCCTTGTAAAGACACCCTTCAAAGACTACTGCATACGGCAAAACTCGTTCCAACACTATTCTCAATTTTTAGCTACATATTTTCTTGCCTTTTTTGTTTGTTTGTTTGTTTGTTGTTTTTTTGTTTGTTTGTTTTTTGGTTTTTTTTTTTTTTTTTTTGGAGACAGGGTTTCTCTGTGTAGCTCTGGCTGTCCTGGAACTCACTTTGTAGACCAGACTGGCCTCGAACTCAGAAATCCACCTGCCTCTGCCTCCCGAGTGCCCAGCTCTTGCTTAATTTTTAAGTCTTTTGAAGTATGTACTATAAATGAACAAAATGAGATATACAGAAAATAAATACATTATTATTTTTTGTGAGTAGCCCAGATACTCACAAAATAGTGGTCATGATTTGAAATTTAACCTAAGAGTCTGGTTCTTAGTATATTATATAGTGAATTAATTACTTCTAATTAATTACTTCTAATTAGCACTGTAGCGACAGCTAAAAAGTTAAGACCACTGGCTGCTCTCCCAGAGGTCCTGAGATCAATGCCCAGCAACAACATAGTGGCTTACAACTACCTGTTATGGGATCTAATGTCCTTTTCTGGCACACAGGTGTACATGCAGATAGATAACTTCTAATTATTCTTTTTCAACTTCACTATTCCAAAAAGGAAGAACTAGGTGATATCTATAGTCACATAAATTATGCAAATCTAAAAGCGAACAGGTAACTCAAACAGACTTTAAAAACTCAGAAGAGGTGGGACAAAGCAAAGAAGATGAGCATGTCCAATATACATTACACACAAACCATGAAACAGTCAAGAGCTTTCTAAGAAGCAAACCTTACTATTATTTTTGTTATAGCTTAAGCTGTCATTTGCACTGTAAAATTTTAGTTCTCTGTAGTGATAACAGAGTGAAAATAATATATTAGCAAAACAAAAATAAAACTATCAATTTATTACCAGAAAACTAAATAACTATATGAAAATAACTATTTGAAGAAAATTACTTCCAACATAAATAACAGGAGACAATACTGTCGTGTCAATGACTGTTTTTTTTACCAGGTGTGGTGATATACACCTTTAATCCCAGCAGTGGAAAGGCAGAGAGGATTTGAGAGTGTGAGACCAACTTGGTATGCATGGTGGATTCCAGGCCAGACAGAGCCTCGTAGACAGACCCTGGAGGTTTGTTTTGCTTGTTTTTACTTTTGATTTTTTTTAAGAGAAGAGGGAGGATCTGCAAAAACCACATTTTAAAAATTCAAACACAATTTTCATAATCATAACTGATATTTATTATTTAACAACACTTCTAAAATATATAACTCTTACTCCAAAGTAAGCAGGATTTAGAGTTTTAATTTCAATTTATTCCTCTATGCTATATGCGTATTTATCATTTCTTTAAAAAATACTTTTCGGGCTGGTGAGATGGCTCAGTGGGTTAGAGCACCCGACTGCTCTTCCGAAGGTCCAGAGTTCAAATCCCAGCAACCACATGGTGGCTCACAACCATCCGTAACGAGATCTGACTCCCTCTTCTGGAGTGTCTGAAGACAGCTACAATGTACTTACATATAATAAATAAATAAATCTTTAAAAAAAAAAAAATACTTTTCATGAGTATTTGTATATGGTATAAGTGTGTATATACAAGTATGTATGGGTGCAACGTAAAAGTTCGTTGTTTTGATCAACTGCTGCCCACTTTGTTTATTGAAGCAGGCAGTCTCCCTTGTAGAATATAAGAAGCAGCTCCCTGCTCCCAAGTGTAAGGTTACAGTAGGTGCCACTCTTGGTTGCACGGTAAGGGCCTTAATACATTGAGCCATCACCCCTGTCTCTATAATTACTTTTTAAAACTAAATAATTTCTCCAAGAATATTTAACAAATATCCTGAAATTACTGAACATCGGAGGACTCTTTTTTTTTTTTTTTAAATAAGACTATACCAATTTCTGCAGGTAATTTGTGTCTATAACTTCTATTATGCCAACATGGTATTTAACAAACACTGGATGAATTGAATACATTTTCTACATTTAAAATGTATTTTAAGACTAACTTCATAGTAACTAAATTAATAAACCAGAGTATAAATGACTTCATTTTCAAATTAGATTTATTCCTATTATTTGCATGGAGAGTTGGCCGAGATTGCCTGTGGCTGTAGGTGCACATGTACTGTGGCATGCATGTGGAGGTCAGAGGGCACCGTGTGGGGTCCTGTCTCTCTTCACCATACTGGATCCCGTATCAAATTCACGGTGTTAGGTTTGATGACACGTGCCTTTACATTCTGAACATCTCATAGGCCCCTCTTTGATTCTCACAATATGATATCCTTCCTTCCCCCTCTAATAAAGAAAGGAAAGAAGGGAGGAGGGAGGGAAGGAGGGAGGGAGGAAGAAAAATGATAATCTGTAATCCACAAGGAATGAATCAATGTGCTTAGTTGTTACCAGTATTCTATGCAGTCAGTTAGAAAGATAGCTAATTTATTCTTTGTAACCTTATCTTCTTAAAGTGCTTTACCTTTCTAAGAAATAGCAACGCTAAAGGCATACTTCAGTTCTATGTCACTATTTACAAGAGGACAGAGCCAACTTATTACTAACAATTCTAATGGTACAAACTCACTAACACTTTAAATGAATTTACCCTAAAGTTTACTTCCTATTTGGGATGTGGCATGTCTAAACATCTCAGTAACCAACATACGTTTGAGGCCATAATCTAAATCAACTTTCCAACGTTTTATCCCAAAGAGTTGTTTTTCTGAATATACAATTATGTAAAAGGATTCTTACTGGGCAAAGAATCTAAAATAAATTAATAAAGGTTTACATACTAACCAGAATTGCATATCTATAAAAGAAAACACACACTAAGAGTAAGAACCAGATTTTTGTGTTCTGCAACACAAGTGCTCTGGGCTTCAGTATTTACACTCTTCTGGCAAGTTTAAATCAATAAATTAACATTTTACCAGAATATGCTTGGTCCTTTAACATAAATTAATATATAGAAATTTGCTGTAACTTTTATCTAGCCAGGCTGTTGTCCACTTACCACTTTGATTCACTGTCTATGGTGGTATAGCACTGGGCTTTATTCTTACAAATCACACAAAGATAACTACATAGAATTCCTAACTTTAAACAATGTACAGTCTATTAAAAGATAGACATGAAAAGATACAATAAAAAACAAAATGAGCTGGTTATAAAAACAGAAGTACAAACATAATTCTATAGAAACACCAAATATAAGATTCATTCTGGGTGGGTGATCTGGAAGGCTGGGCCAGAAGAAAAGTAGTGGAGAACAAGACAGCCATCATATGGATATTGGAAACTGAACCTTCATCTTTTGATAGAATAGCAAATACTCTTAATCACTGAGCCATCTTTCCTGCACTAATGTTAAAAAATTTTCAACAGAAACAGCATTTTACACTACTGACAAAAATAGTTTTAAGTAGTTCCTTGGAAATTTTTCAGCAAGTAGGAAATGTATTAATACTAATCAGAATTTCACCTTGACTTTAATTCAACCTAAGAGAGGGTAATGATTTGCCTAGAGGATTTTACTCTTCAACTATGATATTAGGATAATATAGTTTGGTTATTTATGATACTAATTCCTACTACTTTTGCAACTCTTCATATAACACTCATACCCAAATACAAATATATCATATGTTTGAACTGAGTTTTAAGTTAAGGTGTAGAAACTGAAACATCATGTTAGTCATTGCTGCATGATATCGGATCACATTGTGATCCCCGAGAGTGTGAACTGGAAAAACCTTGTTGTGGTGTGGCTCAGCCTTAGCCTTTAATCTGAGAGCTAAATAAACTTGGCCTAAGGTCAAGAGAGGGAGCAAGTAGCCAGGGAGTGAGCCTAAGTAAACAGAAAGGAGGGACACAGGCTGGAAGGTATTTAAGACAGCCTGCAGAAGGAGAAGGGGCTTTTCCTTCTGGGACTTTGGTGGGATAGGAAGGCCAGCTGGGTGCTTTCTCTGTCTCTCTGAGCATCTGGCACCAGAGTCTTTATTGGTAAAATCGAATGGCTGGGATGTTTTTTTAAAAGCAAGTCACAGCTTAATTTTCTGTGGTTGTTGATCTGTTATTAACCCTAACGTATGCATCAAAGCCCTGGCCATCTAGACGCTCACTGTGTGGACCAGGCTGGCCTGGAACTCACTGAGCTTCACCCACTGAGATCAAAGGCATGCCAACACACACACCTGGGTTAAGCTTTTGCTTTAATACTGGGAGCTGGAACATAATCATTTAATAAACTTGTTTAAGCCCACAGATGAAGTGATTCTCTGCTTTTTGGAAGTTTTCTATCAAAAATATAGTTCATGAAAATCATTTCCATACTTTATTTCCTTTTGAAATGCTTTATTCAGTTGATTTCATTCATTCCCTTTGTCCCATCTCCTAATATTTAAAATTTTTCTATCTATATTGAATCCAGGGATATGTGGATATGCACAAGTATTCTACTGAGTTACATCCCTAGCCTCTATCTACTTTTAATCATGTGTGCCTTCAAACTGTAAAAGGAATGCTCAAAAATAGATAAAGTAAATTTCTATTTTATATGTAGAAAAGCATTAAAGAGTTAACCAACTAAAGTAAGAAAAAAATATGTAGGCAAATTACACTTTTAAAAACTTGGAAGGCAAGAGATATGCTCCTTAGTAGAGTGCTTGAGGCCCAGGTTTAATCTCAATATTAGAAATTTGGGGGTAAAAGTGTCTAACGTGGATCACTCATCACAATTTAATGGCTTTCTAGAATGTGTGCTGGTGTGAATCTCTTAGTGCACCATGTGCGTACAGGCATCCAGAGGTCAGAGGAGGTCTTTGGATGCCCTACAACTGGAGTTACAGGCACAGCCACCCAAAATGGGTGTTGAAAACCAAACTCTGGTCCTCTGGAAAAGTTCAAACTTTTACATCTTTCCGACTGTTTATTAATTTTTAAAAGATTTCCAGCATGCTAATATGAGGTTAGTTTAAAGGAGCCACTCACTGCTTATTCATCACTTGATAGGCATTTTGCCAAAAAACAGTAACAAGTTATTAAATGTGACTATTTGCCTAATAAAATTTTCTTTTATTCTTAAAGGATATCAGGCTAACCTAGAACTCACTAGGTAGATGATGCTGATCTAAAGTCCCCCATTGTCACCTCCTAAATGGCTGGGATTATACACACATACAACCATACCTAGCTTGCCTCACAGAATTTAGTAATCTTGTTTAGTTAGTATGTTTCTTTTTAAAAACTCTTTAAATAATGAGAAATGCATTAAAATGTTTTCTTAATCGCCGGGCGGTGGTGGCACACGCCTTTAATCCCAGCACTCAGGAGGCAGAGGCAGGTGGATATCTGAGTTCGAGACCAGCCTGGTCTACAGAGTGAGTTCCAGGACAGCCAGGACTACACAGAGAAACCCTGTCTCGAAAAACAAAAAACAAAAAAACAAAAAAAAATGTTTTCTCAAACAAACCATTTCCTGACATAAATTAATTTGTCCCACTATTTGAACATGTTATGACTTACAGTGAAGATTGATTAACAAAACCAAGAAGAATCATGTCCTGCCATATGTCTGTCTTCTCCTGCCATGTGTCTGTCTGTCTTTCACTTCAAAGTTTCATTCAACACAGCAGTTCCACACCATACAGACAGCATCTGAATGACTATTTCTCAACTAGTCTATAACCAAATTTAAGTTTTCACCAAGTTGGATAAAACAGTTTATGTACTAAATATACTGAAAAAATATTAATTAAACTGAAACACTCTTAAATACAACAGTGCTTTGAAAGTTCTGCTAGATTTTTCAAGAATATTAAACTATAATTAGCCAAACACATCTAACTTCCATTCAGTGCTCACTCATCTTAGACAAACAAAGGAGAACAATTAATAAAACAGGAACAAATCTTACCAGTGCAGGCCACTGAATTTGTCTGCTCTTTGATCCCTGAGTCTGGCTAGGGTCCTTCCTTTTGGCCCAGATTAAGTGATATTCCACCAAGAAAGTTGAAAAATCTTCATAAACTCTAACCCACTCCCGTTTATCCCACTCAAGGTCATCAAATTCCACGTAGACCTATAAAAAAAGAAAAAGAAAACATAAAATTTGAGTATTATACATACAGCAATGATATTAACCTATGAAGCAGAATTAGAAAATACATTATTAACATTACTATTCATCTTTTTGGCAGAGGTCTTGTATAATATGTAGCTCAGAGTGGTCTCTAACTTGTGACCATCCTGTTTTGCCCTCCCAAGTGCTGGAACGTTGTAGAACAAGAACCTTACTCACTTCTATGACATGAAAATGACTCAAATGACTACTGGTAAAAAGAGTGGCTCAAAAATGCTCCTCAGCACTTATTAGTCAGCAACGAAATGCTAGATAACACGTGTCCAACATTAAATCCTTTACTAACAGCTTCACTGTACATAACCACCACTGAGTTTATCTATAGAGCGTCCCTGATTTGCTACTAGACTATCAAGAAAAATATTCTATAAAATAATAACAAAAACAATGAAAGTGTTATTTCAAGATTCATCTATGCATTGGTCTATACAAATAATATTGTAACAAAAATTCAAAATTAAAATCTGCTATGATTAGGTTCCTATACTGGCTGGTTTAGGTGTCAACTTAAGTTAGAATCATCAGAAAGGGAGGAGTTAAAGTTGAGAAAATGCCTCCATGAGATCCAGCTGTAAGGCATTTTCTCAATTAGTAATCAATGGGGAGGGCCCAGCCCATGGTGTGTGGTGCCATCCCTGGGATGGTGGTCCTGGGTTTGATAAGAAAGGAGGCTGAGTAAGCTATGAGAAGCAAGCCATAAACAGTACCCATCCATGGCTTCTGCATCAGTTCCTGCCCCCAGGTTCCAGCCCTGCTTGAGCTCCTGTCCTGACTTCCTCCAATGATGGACTATGATCTGGAAGTGCAAACCAAATAAACCCTTTCTTTCAAACTCGCTTTTTGGTCATCGTGTTTCATCAAAACAATAGAAACCCTAACTAAAACAGTCATCAAATATTTCAAATCACGCTAAAGATGTGGCTTAGTCATAGAACACGTAATTAGCTCGTCTCTAGCACTGCAAAAGGGAAGGACTGAGGGTACATGTACAGCGACGTAAACTGGCATCTCAACACTTCAATTGTTTTTTCTGGATTCAACCAAAACATCAAAACAACTGAGGTCCAAATGCAGTCCCACTGCTATCTGCAACCTATAGAGCCTAGCTCTCATATTACACAGCAAGCACTGGTGTATAATATAAGGTAAGAGGCTGGCAGTGGGTTTGCAGTGGACCCTTACAATTACCTTTATTAACCTCGGGTGAAACATGAGAGAGGAATGACAGACAGCATAGTAATCGTTCAATAAGCCTAAGGGAAAAAGGTCTCGCTGTGTAAGACTTGACTCACCTGGAACTGGCTACACAGACCAGGCTTTTGTTCTCATGTTGGGGTTAAAGGCATGCACCCCACACCTTCCTTTTTTTTTTTTTCTTTCATCTAACCTAACAAGGATGAACGGCTCCAGCATTTTATTAACAAATAAGATTCTTGAAATCTGTTTTCTTTTTGAGTATATTTTTAAAATCTACTTCAGAATGAGTGAGTTTAGTATGAAATTACTTTTTGACATAGTAATGACTACTGGTACCATAATCAGAAACTTCAGATGACCTAAGTGCTCCAAAAGAAATCTCAGTCAGCAGTGTCTACAGACAGACCTCAGATGAGGAGAGAAGGGTTATACTGAATACTGTTCGATTATCCAAGTACACAAATAATAAGGGTACATTTTAATACCTTGGATAATGATAGAGAACTTAAAAATAAAATAAAGAGTTGTTCCATTCTGATGGTCTGACGTTTAACTCATCTTTTTCTAAAATGTTAACCACAGAGAGTGAAGAGATGGCTCAGCACGTAAAAGCCCTTGCTGCTCTTCCAGAGAACCCAGGTTTGATTCCCAGCATCCACATGTCAGCTCACAACCTTCTGGAACTCCATTTCCAGGGATCAAATACCCTGCTCTGTCCTCCACTGGTACAAAAAGACCTATGTAATGTGCAGAAATACGTGCACACAAAAACACCCATAGCCATAAAATGCAGTTTTTAAAAAACTTTTTTATGTTCACTATGGTATCTCTGGGCTAATATCAAATATAAAAATATAAGTTAATTTAAAGTAGAAGGAAAAAATACAGTCTCATTTAAAACATAAATTAACCCTACATTTTTTGGGTTATAAGTTACTAATAAACCCTAAAGCTAGTCAGTAACATATGAAGAACACTTTCTAGCTGGGTGGGCCAGTGGGCCAGTCTAACAAAGATTGACATCTGAACAAGTGATAATTTGCAGCAGAAGCTAAACCTGTGACAACGGTGTTGATTTCCAAAGACTTGAGTTGGAATAGGCCATTTCAAACACTAAGTTGTCTTATGATGACTAATATTGACAGCCAACTTGACAGGCTGAGACAACTCTCTTGACACACCTGTTAGGAAACTGAGGGACAAGAGTCACTCTAAACGGAGACGCCAGCATTCCTGTGTCTCTACTTCTGATGAAGACACAGTGTAACCTGAACAACACCTCATTCCGGCTATCCTTCCCCTCCATGGCGGGGCTGGACCCTCAGTCTAAGAGGCAGAATACACCCTCCCTCCCTTTATAGTTGCTTTTGTCAAGAATTTTATTGCAGCAATGAGAAAAGTAATACAAGTACATAGAGCTAAGTAGAAACCACAATGGAGTAATCTAACAAATAGACTTAGAACATATATGGGGAAAACTACAAAATGATAATGGGGGAGGGGGGGGGGGGAATCAATGTTCAGCGGAATAAACAAAACATCTAAATTCATGAATTAAGAGTTTCAGTTTTGTTATTAAAATCAATTCTACTCAAACTGATTTGGAGATTCAGTATAATTCCAATTACAAGCCCATCGAGATTTTCTTTATGTACCATAAAGAAAAAACCATAGTACAAAGAAAATAGAAAAGCCAAAACAATTTCAAAGAAGGAATCAGATTTCTAAAACTACAGGACTCAAAACTGAACACTGGGTTGACCAGATGGCACAGGCGATAAAGGGGCTTGCTGAGTAAGCTGGCAATCTAAGTCCAAACCCTGAACCCTGGAACCCACACAGAGGTAGAAGGAGAGAGCCAACTGCAGATACTGCCCGACACCTGATTACATGCTCCCCAATGTACACACACACACACACACACACACACACACACAATGATAATAAAGATTAAAGCTGAAAAGAAAGCTGCCATATAAGAATATTGCCAAAAAGATAGAAGACAAAAATCAATGAAAAGATGACACAAAATAAATGCATAAGAAATGAAACCTGGTCTTCATAAATGTTTAATGTCATTCATGTCAAAGGAAAATGGATAAGTCCCCTCAATAAATACTGATAATCAGAAACCCATGTCAGAGACACAACAATGCAACTATCTAACTTGAATCCATACTTCACATCTTGTACAAAACTTAGACTCAATTGCTTAGACTTAGACTTAAGGGTACTAAGTAAAATATTTTTAAAGCCAAAATCTTATGACCGCTGGGTAGCAAAATGATTCTTAGAAATAATATTAAGATCATAATCTATGTGAAAAAGGAAATTATTTCAAATTTAATTTTTACTCTGTGACAAGTTAATATTGACATAGTGAAAAAAGCTATAAACTAAAAAAAAAATACAAATAATGTATTTAACAAAATATGTGTATAAAGACAGAACTTACGAATATTTCTCAGAAAAAGAAAGTACCAAAAATAAATAACCAGGTGAAAATCTTTGAACACAGGTGCTTTTCATGATGAAAAGCCAAACTCAAGACTGTAGACCCTCAGATACTGAAGAAAGTGAGCCACTGACAGTCTGCACATAAAAAGAAATGAAATGTAAGTGGAAATAGTGTAAGTTACGTGGAGAGAGAAAGAATTTACAGAAGTGATCCAAAATTAAATGACAATAAATATGGTTTTCCCGAGAGTTTTAGATAAAAAGAAAACTACTTTTTTTTTTTAAGTTCAAAGCTGTTTTGCTTATAAAGGCATCCTAGAAAACAGTCCAGATCCTTTGAGAAATGGATAACAATTTTTTTTCCTCAGATAAAATCTTGCTATTTAGCACTGGCTGGCTGTACTTACAATGTAGCTCAGTCTGGACTTGGATTTCTGAAAAAGCCTTCTGGCTCAGGTTTCTGAGTGCCAGGCTTAGATACATGAGCCACCACACTTTAATGCATCTTTCCACAAAAGATACAGGGGGCACAGGCACACAGTTTTATGTCATGCCCTATACTGAAGGTAAGGGTGGGGAGGGAAAATAACCCGTGTACATATTCAGAGATATTTGTATTTTCAGGTTGTGAAAATTTTTACAGGAAAACAGAATTCAGGAGAAGGTTATCATCCTATTAAAATTAAGCCCAGTAAGGAGGAACTTTGATCTTTATTACTAGCCAACTGCAACGTTTCCATTTTAAAAATAACCACAAAATCTGCAAGTATAAACTGGTCCTTCACTTAAAATATTTTTAAAAGGCCAGGCGTTGGTGGTGCAGGCCTTTAGTAATAATACCCACACTCAAAAAATTAAAAAGGGAGAAAAAGCTGTACATCTTAGTTTAGTATACTAAATTAATGAAAATATATAAAAGGCAACGTACAAAATTTTAACCGTTTAGTATTGAAACATGAACATAATATACTCATTGTCAGCTTCAACAATTACATTTATTTATTTTTATCCATCCATCCATCCATCCATCCATCCGTCAGTCAGTCAGTTTTTCAGGACAGGGTTTCTCTGTGTAGCCCTAGCTGTCCTGGAATTTACTCTATAGACCGGCTTAGCCTAGAATTCAGAAATCTGCCTGCCTCTTTCTCCCAGGTTTGGGATTAAAGGTGTGCACCATTATGCTCAGTTGTTTCAACAATCTCATTACCAACCGACTCTCTAAAATCTGTTTATAGTAAGTCAGCATTTACTTTTCCCAGGACGGTCATTTTGAATGCTTTAAGTTCTTCAAAGGTCCACAAATTCCAACTAGTTGACGTGCCTCTCAAATCTACCATTGTTTATACATTTCCTGATATGATTCTATTATTAAAGAAATCAGGCCATTAGTTTATTAGACTATTCAGTGTGCTTTCTTTAATCATGAACCTCTGTCCTTGTACTTCCTGTAACTTTTTAATACACTCTTAATCAATGTCTTAGGGTTTTACTGCTGTGAACAGACACAATGACCAAAGCAACTCTTATAAGGACAACATTTAATTGTGTCTGGCTGACAGGTTCAGAGGTTCAGTCCCTTATCATCAAGATGGGAGCATGGCAGCATCCAGGCAGGCATGGTGCAGGAAGAGCTAAGAGTTCTACACCTTGATCTGAAGGCTGCTATAAGACTGACTTCCAGGCAGCTAGGATGAGGGTCTTATAACCCACAACCACAGTGACACACCCACTCTAACAAGGCCATGCCCACTCTGACAAGGCCATGCCCCACAACTGTACCACTTCCTGGGCCAAGCATATTCAAACCACCACATTCTGCTTCCTGGCCCCCATGGGCATGAGTCTATGAGGGCCATACCTTGCCATAGCATAATAAAAAAGTACATCTACTCCAACTTCCAAAGTCCCCATAGTCTACAGCAGTCTCAACAATGTTAAAAGTCCAAAGCTCAAGTCTCTGAGATTCATCCAATCAATTTACTGTAATTCTCAAAGCAAAACAAGAAATCAGCTGGGCAAACTCCAAACTCTACATCTCCATGTTTGATGTCAAAGTGATCTTCAGATTTCTGACTCCTTTTTCATCTTTGTTGACTGCAACAAACTTCTTTCTCCTGAGCTGGTTCTACTCCTTGTTAGTAGCTTTCCACAATAGGTATCCCACAGCGCTGGCACTTTTAACATCTTTGGGTCTCCAAGGCAACTTCAAATCACAGCTTCTTGTTCCATTGTTAGGGATGCACACGTGATCTGGGCTGGCGTCACTTCTGCTCTGCCCTCTTGAGCACTCTAAGTTCAGGTTGATCCACTCCATTGTTGCTGCTGTTCTTGGTGATCATCCCATGGTACTGGCATCTCCAATATGCTGGGATCTTCTGCTGCAACTAGGCTTCACCAATAGCCTCTCATAGGCTCTCTTCATATTGTCAAGCCTCAACTTCTTTGCATGACCCCTTCAGTCCTGGGCCATCAACTGCAACTGAGGCTGCACCTCACCAATGGCCTTCCCTGGCCTCTCACATTGACAAGTCTCAGCTGCTATCCGTGACCCATTCACATCTTCAAAACCAGTACCACCTGGGTGATTCTTACACATTACCAAGTCCAGCTGCAGCATGAGGTACAATCTTGGCTATCTCTAGAACGCTGCTTCTTTGTGCTCTCAGAACACATTGCCCAGAAGATATCACTTCAATGATGCCGGTCTCTTCACTGCTAATATAGCTCTAGCTAACCAGCATCAATTTTCTTGACTCTAGAGCCAAAGGCACATGGCCAAGGCTCCTGAGTTCTGCTGCTTGATGGAAATGAACCCCTCCACCCCCGTACTCTATTACCAGTTTTCCAATTCTGTCACTGCCTAAGGTTGGCTGTCCTGGAACCTGCTTTGTAGATGGACCTTGAACTCAGAGATAAACTTCTTCCAACAAGGCCACACCTAATTCCAACATCTCTGAATAGTGCCACCCCTGGGCCAGGCATATTAAAACCACCACACTGAAATTCAGGATTATTAGAGAAAACTACCAAATAAGTAGCATGGTAAGTTTTTGTTTGTTTGTTTGTTTGTTTTGTTTTGTTTTTTTGAGACAGGGTTTCTCTGTATAACCCTGGCTGTCCTGGAACTCACTCTGTAGATCAGGCTGGCCTCCAATTCAGAAATCTGCCTGCCTCTGCCTCCCAAGTGCTGGATTATCAATGCACATACATCCATAAGTTTGTCAATACTGGCATGTACCTGTAGTTCCACCAGTCCTAGCACATGGGAGACTGAGGCAGGCTAAGGGCCACCCAGGAAGATTTTCTATCAACACTCAAGAAAAGCCATAAATTATCTGTACACATGATGTATTTGCGCCAATGATAATTACTATCTGAATCCAATACTTCCCTTAAATCTACAAAATGGCAATATTCTAAGTGTATCATTCCATCATCATCTACTAGGTGGAATATGTCTACCAAGTGGGAATCTTGTCATAAAGCTGGTTTCCATAAAGCTACAAAAGAAAGATGAATCCTTGAGGTTTATGGGCATCACAAAATCTTTTTTTTAATATTTATTTATTTATTTATTTTATTTATTATATGTAAATACACTGTAGCTGTCTTCAGACTCCAGGAGAGTCAGATCTAATTACAGGTGGTTGTGAGCCACCATGTGGTTGCTGGGATTTGAACTCAGGATCTTCAGAAGAGCAATCAGTGCTCTTAACTGCTGAGCCATTTCTCCAGTCCAATATCCCAAATTCTTGGAATAACGAGTTTTTGTTTGTTGAGACAATCTCTCAGTGTGTGTTGTGTCCTGGGATGACCTAGAACTTTTCTGTAGAGCACCATGCTGCCCTGGAACTCACAGAGCCTTGCTGGACTCTGGCCTACGCGCTAGGATTCAGAGACATGCCTAGCATGTTTCCACTTCATAGTTTGCATTTAGGCAAAGGATAACTATGAACTTTGAGTACATTATTAAATGACAAATGCTTTTTAAAAACCTAAATTTAAGCATAAACACACAGTGGGATCTATTTACACAAACACAATGAACACAATGACCATATAGCAGAAGAAATATTTTTTAACTTCTTTCTTTTTTTAATTAGATATTTTCTTCATTAACATTTCAAAAGCTATCCCAAAAGTCCCCTATACCCTCACCCCACTTGCTCCCCTACCCACCCACTCCCACTTCTTGGCCCTGGCGTTCTCCTGTACTGGGGCATATAAAGTTTGCAAGACCAAGGGGCCTGCCTCTCTTCCCAATGATGGCCGACTAGGCCATCTTCTGCTACATATGCAGTTAGAGACACAAGCTCTGGGGATACTGGTTAGTTCATATTGTTGTTCCACCCATAGGGTTGCAGACCCCTTCAGCTCCTTGGGTGCTTTCTCTAGCTCCTCCATTGGGGGCCCTGTGTTCCATCCAATAGATGACCGTGAGCATCCAGTTTTGTATTTGCCAGGTACTGGCATAGCCTCACAGGAGAAGGGTCCTTTCAGCAAAATCTTGCTGGCATATGCAATAGTGTCTGCATTTGATGGCTGACTATGGGATGGACCCCTGGGTGGGGAGAAATATTCTTTATTAACATTTATACACCATTTGGTACATGAGATACATTTACAACAAAACACTTCTGGGAGGGAAGGGTGAGACAAGGTCTAGCTATGTGGTCCTCACTGCCTGGGACTTGTTTTGTATATCAGGCTGGCGAGTGGGGCCCAGAGCGAGCAGGGGCTGAAGCAAGAGGGAGAAGGGAAGGGGGGGAAAATTCCCTATAAAAGTATAAAATATATATAGTAAAAGTTATATCAATATTTACTTTCTAGGGCACCATATATGCAATTAATTTTATAAATATCAGTAGACTGAATAAATGAAGGGATGAGTGGTAAATAAAAAACATGCAGGCACAGGGTGGGGTGAGGCTAGAAATATGGCGCACTCACTAGTAGAACATTTACTGCATGCTCAAGCCCCTAAACTCAATCCCTAAGTCCTCACCCCACCCCCAAAAAAAGTCGGTTCAAAGTTTTCTGTTCTCAAATTTTTAAAGTACATATATTGAAAACTAGAAGCAGGAAAACATAAATAAGAATGCTTATAAATTATTCTCATTTATTTGACTCAGATTCAGAAAGGACACCGAATAGACCCACTTACTAAATAAATGTAAGAGGATGAATTCAGGAGAAACAAGGCTATTATCACAAAGGAAGAGGCTATAGAATTAACAGATGCAGAGAGAATAAACTACTCGCATGAAGCCTGTTTTGTTCTATCTTCTCCACCAAGGAGAATTGAGTAGAAAACTGGAAAAGGTAGAAGAAACATAATTAAAAAGTAAATGAATTCAAGATGAGAAAAGTAAGAAAATATTTAGCCACAAAGTTTTAAATTAGTGTTTATCTATAGAACCAAAATAAGCATGAACCTGAATTAGGCACGTACTTCTAATGTTTTCAATATGACCTCATTCTTTGGAAACAAAGAAAAAAAAATGTGTCCTATAAAATGGGGGCTAGGGGTGCGATATGCAGGTTTGGTTCCCAGCACCCATGTGGTGGCTCACAACTGTATGGAACTCTAGTTCCAAGGGATCTGATCTGATGCCCTGGACTGGCTCCTGCAGGCACTGGACATACGTGGTGAACATTCAGAATTGCAGGCAAACTACTCACACATAAAATTAAGTTAAATCTTTTTTTAAAGTGTTATTTTTGAAAGGCAGTCTGAAATTAGTGCTCTTAACCACTGAGCCATCTCTCCAGGCACCTCTCCCTCAATGCCATCTTCTAGAGTCTAGAAGGTTCTCTTAGAGAGGTTCTCAACCTGTGGGTCTCACCCCTTTTGAATGGCATATATCAAATATCCTGTATATTGGGTATTTACATTATAATTCATAACAGTAGCAAATTTACAAAATTATAACAAAATAATTTTATGGTGGGGGGTTATCAGAACATGAAAAACTATATTAGAGTGTTGCAGCATTAGAAGGTTGAGAAAAACTCAATCTAGAATATAGACACAAATAAATATTGCATGCACACATACACAAATAAATCCTTCTTAAAGTTTTTACTGAGCTAATTGTATCTTATAATTAATGTTAAGTTTTTATTATCAATTGAAATCTTTTGTTTGGGGAAATTAAGGCAAGTATTATCTACATTTTTAAAGACAAAATATTATGAAAAGACTAAAAAGATTTAGGTACAAAATGTCAAGGTATGAGCATATTAATAATATAGTACATATAGTACATGACTAGATGATAAGGATCACACACACACACACAGACTAAAGAACATAATTGACTGATGGTAGAATCAAAGCAATGGCAGGGGTAGGTTAGTGAAATAAAGTAAGTTAAGCTAAGCCCAAAGTTGGGGAATACCAGTAAACAAGAGTCTACCACAGAAAAGCCCCCAGTTATGACTCTCTGGGGGAGACGTACAGCCAATAGAAAAACTGAGCACAGTCTATGTGAGTGACAGTGCTTTAGCAATGCCTCTCCCACCTCAGGACTGTCAGAAGCGAGTTGCTCCTGGAGATGTTTATGAGTAGGTCTCTAGGACAGGAGTAATAGTCAGTCAAGTTGGGGAAGATGACTGCTGACAGGAGGATTACACGCACTTCTATAGTGAGGTTCAATGGGGACTGTGTCTGCACTCTTTACTCAGGTCCTCCTGCTTATACCACAAGCTCTTCACCAGCACTGCCATCTCTCTAAGCCAGCCCAACTGGGTTTTCATAACAGTGTTCCTTCAATTGCCTTCCTGCTAGTTTAGGACCTAGGACAAGGTCTTGTTCTTCCATGACTCTTTGTCTATATTCAGTCCTTTAAAGAAATCATCTTCACATGACAATCCTTATTCTGTTAATTCAATAATCTTACATAAAGCAGATGGTCAAAATATGGGTAAGTAATGCTATTCCCCTGACATATGATTCTCAACAGAGCTTAAGCTGTTTATTCACAATGAACATGCAAGTGTTAATGTAACTTCAAACAATTAAAAAAAAAAGTCTTTCCCATTATAACCTCCTTTCCCATATTCTTTTAGTGTTACAAAGACTATTTCCAGCTGGGTGAAGTGGAACCCATCTATTGTCCCTGAAAGTTCAGGGTCATTGTGGGATTCATATTAAGTCCAGAGCAGCCAGTGCTACATAGCAAGATAATCTCTGAGTTAGTGACCTGGCTCATCATGTAAAGGTGATTGCTGCACAGCCTGGCTATCTAAATTCCATCCCCAAATAGCTACATTGTAGAGGGAAAGAACCTTTTCAGTTGTCCTTCTGCCCTCCACATTCACAAGTGGTATATGCAAGTATGTGGATGCAAACAGTAAGTTTAAGAAAAACATTTTAAGAGCTATTTCTAGTATACTTAGTACACTATGAATGGGGAATCTAGACCATAAACAAGATGGACTGAGAGATGATGCCCAGGTGCAGAAAACGTGACTCTTTCTGAACATATGTACGCCAGGACATTTCTTGCAACAACTAAAAACATAGGGGCTCTGAACTAATCAGTGGTTTAAGACACTGATGGATTAAAAATCTGAGTAGACTTCAGGGAGCTGGTGGAACTGCAGGAGGCAGAGCATAACTGGAGGAAGTAGGAAACTTGGGGTTTGCCTTCAAAAGTTTTAGCTGGCCCTAGCCCCATCTGGCTATTTTGCACTGCATGGTTGCCATGAAGGGAGAAACCTGGGCCACAGGCTCCATGGACAATTCTAACTCACTTCTGATATCAAACAGCAGAACCAAACAAACTTGGGCTGTCACCTACCTCTAAAATCATAAGCCAAACTAATCTTTCCACCTTTGGATTGGTTCTCATTTGTACTCAAAACCAAATGTTGATTAAACAACGTTTTTAATTTATTGTACTTGCACACTAAGGTGACATTTAGTTCACGTTTCTCAGTAGTGCCCTACCTTTTAATGCCACTACCATAGATGTAACACTAGCTAGCTTATTATAAAACAAATATAACAGAATAATAGACTGGGTCATATATTCATAAAAGCCAGAAAAGATTCTCCACTATAGCCTTCAGGAAGCATATAATTTCCTGCCAGATTTGGGAATTCTGGCCTCTAAAATCCCAGATTCTAAACACAAATATAGATGACAGTATAGCAGTGTAATTATATATAAAACTGAGTACTCAGAAAACTCCATGTGTGCTTTGAATATAAAAAGTTCCCTACAGGTTCACAGGCTTGAGTCCTGGGTGCCTAGGAGTGCTGCTGTTTGCGATGGAGACAGAACCTTTAGGAACTGGACCTTGCTGGGACAGCCACAGCACTACTCAAAAGGTAGACTTCGGAGACTTTCCAACAAGCTGGCCTGCTGTTTCCTGTGTGTGGTAAAATGTTATCCACATGCTTTGCCACCCCAGGCTGCCAGCCTCACTCGTGCTGTAGTGTCCTCCTACCACGGGCAGATCACAGCAAATTAAAGTAAGAAATAGACCCATTTCAGAACCTGTATGTTTTCCAAAATGAGTTTATTGGTACAGGTATTATCCATCAGGTATATATCATTAAATTGAATCTACAAAATTTCCTATGTACATATTTTACTATTATGGCTGTTTTAAATTACAATGAAAAAAAAAACAAACAACAACAAAATCAGTAAAAATGTAAGCAACCCCAAGTAGAACAAAAAGAATGACCGCAACATCAGGAATACTTGCAATCAGATGGTCAGACAGTTAAGCAAACAACTAGAAATACCACCTATTTCAAAATAAATTTTCTTAAGGAATAACTTCATATCAACAAAACTGGGGGTGGGGGGTGAAAACACACACACAAAAATAATAGCCTCTGGTAGATAATGAAAACCTTGAGAAAACTAGGCTGGGCCCTGGTGGCAAACTCCTTTCATCCCAGCACTCAGGAGGCAGAGTCAGGAGAATCTCTGAGTTTGAGGCCAGCCTGGTCTACAGAGCAAGTTTCCAGGAAATCCAAGACTACACAGGGAAACCCTATCTCAAAAAAAAAAAAAAAAAAAAAAAAAAAAAAAAAAAAAAAAAAAAAAAAAAAACAACACACTAGCCTCTCTGCTAAATTCTATTGAAAAGCAACTACTTGACTTATAAATTTTGGTATCATTATCTACTTTTTGTTTGTGCTGTTGTATTAGGGATTAAACCTATTCATTTCCTAAATCGCATAGCCCTCACTTACTAAAATATTATAGGTAATGCTCATAAACACTAGTATGAAAGAATGGGATAATTATTACCACACTTATTTTAAAACAACTCAGAGAACTCACATTCCCTTGTAAGTAATATGTAATCAGTATTTTGGTCCATGGTATTTAGTGAAACTGTATTATATGTATTTCATCTTTTCTATTTTAGTTAGCATACTCTTATAATTCCTGGTATTGATTAGGCCTTTAAGTTTTTACTGTTGAAAGGTGGTATATGCACAGGTATACCAACACTGCTAATATTAATTCCCTACAGTATATAAGCCTGAACACAAAAATGGCTACAAATCCATACTGCAAAACATACAAGACTATTCCTCAAATGTTGCTTAAATAAAATCTTTTGTACCATTTCTAACACAATGAAAAGCAACTGAAACGTCCTATGGAAAACCAACACCTGCAGGAAAAGATGCAGTCTGGCAAGTGCTGGGCCTGTCCATTCATGACTTAGTTCTCAAACATTAAGGCTCTCCTCCTCTCCCTTCCTGTGCACTCAGTGGATGGAGTTAAGAAAACAGAGCTTACAGTGTTCTAGCTGAACTACACAACTACACAGCTGAACCTATTACTTGGCCTAAAAAAAAAAACCGGCTTTCTTTCAGGGAACAAGTTTTAATGTGGATTCAAGTTCTAGACAGAATATCTGCTCTGTGGAAACAAACAAACAAACAAACAAACAATCCTTATTAAAAAGTCACTATTTTTAAAAGTGTCAACTAATGAAAGTGCCTAAAACTACCACTAAAACATGACATCCCTGAAATAATTTCTACTTCTGGCAAGATAAATGCGACATATGCATGTAACCTTAACAATTTCAGTCCAAACTGACAACTCAAAATATTATTCACTCAACAATATTTTTAAGATTTTTAAAAATGGTTTCTTCTTAAGTTAGTGGCTGTAATCTATGACAGGAAGGCTATTTAATCAATATCTTATAGTATGTTGTTAATAAGTTACAAAGTTTCAGATATAATGAAAAGAATTTGGCATGTTACTAAACTATTAAAGGCCTGTCAAAAAACAAGGGGAAACTGTCTAGCTGGTTGACCATGCTGTGCTGGCAACATCTCAAACATCTGCTAAAGGTCAGATTTCCACTGCATGGAAGCAATCAATGGAACTACACAATTCTCCTAGCACTTTAAGAAGCTAAACAAAGACCACTATTTTACATAAGTAACAGAACATAACTTAGCTTTGTAATAAATTACAGCAAAGTCTACAGCTTTCTTATCTGAGAAATCACACATTTAAATAACACTTCTGAATTTCTATTTGTATTTAAACTTATGTTTACTATGTTTACAACATATATTTATAAAACTCTACCTTTCCAAAGGTTGAAAAAAATTGTTTTTTTTCTTTTATATTAGAGAAAGTATAATAAAAACTTAATCCTAATAAAAAGTTAAGACAATTTTAACAACAAACAGTCACTTTTAGGAATCTGAAAACATGTTAGTTCACAGGTTGCTTAATTCAGTGCACACAGCTCATTCACAGCCGTTACATTTCTAGAAAGCAGGACTTACTGGTAAAAGTACACTTGTTATGGGATGTTTCTGTGATGATAGAGACTGACAGCAATGCTGACGAGGGAGCTCCCTCAAGTGCTCTTCACACCAGGTGGCTTACAGCCCCCTGTACCTCGGGTTTCAGGGGAGCTGGCACCCTTTTCTGAGCTATAATCACTCTTGGAAGTACATGGTACAAATAAGCTTACAAGCACATGAACACTAATAATCTTAATGTGACTGCTCGGGCAATCTGACTAGTTACTTAAACAATATTTAAACACAAGTTACTAAAGTATTAAAAAATTATTGCGGGCTGGCGAGATGGCTCAGCAGGTAAGAGCACTGACTGCTCTTCCAAAGGTCCTGAGTTCAAATCCCAGCATCCACATGGTGGCTCACAACCACCCATAATGAGATCTGATGCCCTCTTCTGGTGAGTCTGAAGATAGCTACAGTGTACTTAGATATAATAATAAATAAATCTTTAAAAAAAATTATTGCAAGTATGTGTAAGTGGTTGGGGGGGGGGGTTGTATGCTTTAAGACATGGTGTTACTAGATGGCCACAGTGGGCTGACGGTGAACTCCTCATTTTCCTGCCTCTGTGCCTGAGTACTAGAATTATAAGCATCCACTTGTTTTGGGGTTTTGTTTTTGGTTATTTTGTTTTTGTTTTTGTTTTTTAAAGACAGGGTTTCACTATGTAATCTTGACTGGCCTGAAGCACAATGGTAGACCAGTTTGGCCTCCAAGTCTCAAAGAACCACCTTCCTCTAACTTAGTGCTTGCTGAGATTTGAAGGCAAGTATCACTTTGCCAGGCTCTTTTCCTGGGTGTTTTGTTTGGGGGCAGGTCTCTATTGTGGACCTCTAGCTATCCTGGAACCCTCTACATAGACCAGGCTGACCTGGAACACAAAGATCCACCTGACTGCCTCCTGAATGCGGGAATTAAAGAAAGGTGTACTCTACCATGCCTGGCTTACAGCTCTTCTGGAAAAGATGTTACATTAAAGCCAAAATTTAAAGGTCACATACTTTTCAAATTATTCCCTATATATTAGCTAAATATGCTGCTGTCAAATTTGATAAACATATTATGAGAATAAATTATGAAGATTTAAAATGTCTTTTATATAAGAATACAAATTAAAAGTGAACATTTAAAAACCCTAATGAACCACTTTTACAGGGGACCAGGAAGATAAAGGTCATTGCTTAAACACATACTTAAAATGTATGAGGTACTAAATTTAATCCAATACCAATTTTAAAATTTTTGATGTGTATGCATGTGTGTGCGTGACTGTGTGTGTGCGTATCTCTAGACTTACGGGGATTGGGGGTGCTGAGTGCATGCCAGAGCAAGTGTAGAGGAAGGAGGACAAATCTCTGAAATTGTTCTTTCCTTCCACCTTTATTATGGTTACAGGGATCAAACTCAGGTCCTCAGACTTTTACCTAACCATCTGAGCCATCTCCCCAGCCTTCAATATTTTTATCATTAAAACGGAATGATGGCCCTATGACAAAGAACTCTAGGACAGTTAGTAAGCCATTTAAATTAACAAGTGACTGTTTGCAACAACAACAACAACAAAAAAGAATAAATAGACAAGAAAATGCAAAGGTAAAAGCTTGGGCTGGAGAGTGGCTCAGAAGTTAAGACCACTTGGTCATGAAGTTACAGACAGTTGTGAGCTGCAAGACTGATGCAGGTAACTGAACCTGGGGATTTAATTGAAAACACAGCATATCTAGCTTTTGGTTTCAGAAGAGTTACAGATATGGAAAACATGCGTCCAACAAGGGTATGAGAAATATCCACAAGCAGGGTGGGCTCCAGGGTGTGAACTCCAAGTTGTCAATCCTATACCCATCTATTCCTGCTTTTCATACCAACAGTTTCTGTAAGTAGCAGAAAGTGCCTGATACCCACGTTTCCCAGTATCTTGGAAGATAGAGAAGATAACATGATGTAAATCAGGAGATGAGGTAGGGTAGCCAATAAAGTACTCCTTAACTAGCAACAAAATAATACAATATGAAGCTTCTGTCCTTTTTTTAAACAAGCTATGTTGTCACTATGAAGGACAAACCACAAGAATAATACTGTCATAGCCAAAGAATGGATCACCTACTTCTCCACTTATAACAACAAAAATTCTCTCCTGTTTAGCTACTGCTACTTAAGAGTTTTTATTAAATACATCCAAAACTCAATCTGTAACTGAAGTAGCTCTAAACTCTCCAAGAATATTAAGGAAATGTTAATACATCAACATATAACCTAACTAGTATTAAAGAAAAACTAGTCAGAAGGTAAAACTTACATCAGATACAAGTTTTTATAGCACAATTAAAAAAAAAATACAAGGCTCTAACTGGATATAGACATAGGTTTTTATATTTACTCTACCGGTTTAGATTAATCCACAAATAGAAACTCACAGGCACTGAATATCTAAATACCATGAACATCTGTTAAATTTTTTATAATACATGAAGACAAAGCAAATGCTTTTCTCACATACGATCTCACTAAGGAAAAGGCAGTGTGGGGATGGGTCAGCATTTATTGCTCTGCAGAGGACCCAGGTTCCCAGCACCTACATGGCAGCTCACAATCATCTAGCACTCCAGCCCCAGGGTTTCCAATCCCTCTGCTGGTCTCAACAGGTGCACAAACATACATGAAAGCAAAACAATCAATCAAATAAAAGTAAATTTTTGACAAGGTAATAACTTCATTAGCATATGAATACATTAAAATACCAACCTATCAATAATTATAAACATAATAAAAAATTCTTTCTACATATACTGCTCTCAAGCAAGGCCCTAACTTTTTCAAGTATACAGAATATGAAAAACAGCAGTGATGGTTTGACTGCAACAGAAGATATAATTAATTAAACTATATTATTTATAAAGCACAATGGTAATTTTCCCATTTTATATTAATTATGAAAACAATTATAACATATCTCAAACTATTGGAGCAAGATATACAACACAGAAGTCTGCATTTATATAATACTTCATATAACAATTGTTTATATTCTTTTTCTCAAAAAATACTTAATAAAGTTAGAATATATCAGCTGACCATAACCAACAACCAACAGGCTCTAAAGTCACCTCTAGAATCCTAGGAGTCAACTGAAGCTCAGATGTAACAGGACCACAAGATCTTTTTCTAGATCTTTTAATTACCTATATATACTTACCTATATCTTTTTCTAGATCTTTTAATTACCTATCTATACTTTCTCTGAAGATTGGGTCATTAAGTTATTGATCACTATTTTTGAACCATCTACTAAAATAAAGAAAATATAAGACATGACGACATTTAGCTTAACATATTTCCTTGAACTCTTTTAACACTCTTTTAGGCAAAATAATCTCTAGTTGATAAGCCAGGAAAAGTTTCTGGTTCAATATTTTAAAAATGCATAGGGAATAGCTACAAATATCTGTTTCAAGTCACTAACTCAACCAAGTGGGAAAGTGTAGGAAACTGAGGAAAACTCTGCAGCAGCATCAACCAAGCAGAGAAGGGGGACTGGGGGTGCAAAGGAGTTTCAGGAAGAGGCAAAAGCACAAAAGGACAAAGTACTGCCATGTCCTGAGGAATCAAAGCTGTCTATGAACTCAAGTGACCTCCATCCCCTGTTCCATATGGTTCAGACTGAATTCTGACAGCAGTCTCATTCTGTAACTCTCAAAGAATCCCTTACATTCTATTATCGGGAGACAGTATAATAAAAAAGGAGAACTGACACAGATGAGCAGCTGAAAGCCCAAGCCTGATTATAAGCATAAGAGAAGCCGATCCCTTGTACCCAGGAATTAAAATCCAGCCTAAGCATCAGACCAAGACACCTTCTTTTAGAAACAAAAACATAAAAAGTCATCTGAGTCAAATGACCAGGTGTTCACCTTTCTGAGGAGGCTCTGGCAATGGGTACAGAGAAACTCTAAGTCTTATACTCTTGTTCCTGATTCAACAACCACAGCAAGATGCAACATGACAGCCATGGTTTTTGAAGGTACACTTTGGTCATTTATTGAATTAGAACTGCCCTAAACAAGCCAGGAGTGGTGGCACACACCTTTAATCCCAGCACTTTGGAGGCAGAGGCAGGTGGATCTCTGAGTTCGAGGACAGCCTGGTCTACAGAGTGAGTTCCAGGACAGTCAGGGCTACACAGAGAAACCCTGTCTCATAAAACCAAAAGAAGAAAATCTCACAGTAAAAATCACCAACCAGTTCACATGCCCATCAACACTTAAAGAATCACTACAAGAAAAACAGTTCATTTTTCTAAGACATGAGAACATCTCAGATGAGAATCCATAAGCAACTCAGGGAGTTACTGAATCTTTCTGAGACAACTAGATAGACAGGAGCTAAGGGGGTTTGAATGTGATGTCACCTATACTTTCATATAAGTGAATGTTGGATCCCCAGCTCCTGGTACTGCTTAGGGAGATGTGGCCTTCCTTGTTGAAGGAGGGGCACTGGAGGAGAGCTGTGGTCCCTTTCTTTGCTTCTTGCTTAGGGTTCAGGAGGCTAAGCTCTTGGCTTTCCGGTTCCAGGTGCCATGCCTCTGTTCTGTTCTGTCATTGTAGACTCTTATCCCTCTATAGCCACACAACCAAATAAATGCTTATTGTATGAGCTACCGTGTTCATGGGATTTTATCATAGAAAATTAGCTAACACAGGAGTCATTCAGTGAGCTAGGAACAGAGGTGGAAATCACCTTTACGGATGCCTGCAGACAGTTTTCCTCTTCTGGTCCTAGGACTGATCCCACAGTGCATGCACTCCACCACTGTGTTACACACTAGATCCTCTCATCCCTTCCTCCTCACCTTCAATCCAAGTTCTCCTAATTATTTTATTTTATATTTTCTTATACCAATACTTTCCATTTTCATATAACCTTCTCCCCTTTTTTTATCCAGTTTTCCTTTTATCATCATCCACAAAAATCACAGTAGCCAGTTGATAATAATGAACTCATGTAAGCATATTCTGGAAAGAGATCTTGACAGACCCCTATTTATGGCCCCACCCATCTCCTTTGTTCTCATCATCATTTTCAATCTCAATTCAAATTCTTCAGATTTTTCATAGCTACCATCACCTTAACCTTAATATTCTACTCTGCTCATTCCATGTCTTTACATTTTTAAATTTTATTTTATTAAATAATCTTATTCTTTGACAACTTCACAATGTATTTTGAATGTATCCATTCCCCATTCCCACCTCCTTATCACCCAACACATATCTTCCGGACCTTCTTTGTCCTTTGTTTTATTTATTTACTTATTTACTTACTTACTTACTTTATTTATTTATTTGAGGGGTATAGCCAATTTGTGCTTCCTGAATATGAACAGATATGCTCAACTACTCAAAACTATAGCCTAAAACTTAAATACTTAATACAGTGTTATCCAAAATTTATATTACAAAATACTATTTTTTAAACAATATTCTGAATGTTATATATGTGTGCTAATAAATAAGCACATTATTGACTGGTCACTGCAGCTGGTAAGATCTTCTACAAGAGGAAATAATTTTAAAGTACTTAAATGAGACACAAACAAGCAAACAAAACTACTGTCTAATGACCCAAGGAACTTACCACCTCATTTAATATTACACCTTTACTGTCTGCTAGCGAACAAGTAAAACAGTAAAGTATCCTAGGTTGCCAGGCAGAAATAAACAAGCAATCTGGGGGCCTGTTAGCTTCTCATTTCCTCCTAGTTTTACCCTCATTGAGTATGAAACAGTTATCAGTTCCTCTTAGTAAAGAGAGGAAAACATACAACATGGTTTCAACTATATACATACATTAGATGTATGTGAGCACAACTTTGTGTGCGTACATATTTGTATTTATACTCCAGCTCTCAATCCTCTTCATCTTCCCAAGTGCTGCTGACAGGTATGCTCTTTTGGATTTGATGAGAAGTGCGTTATGCATAGGATGAACATCAATAGGTGCCTTGTAATTCCAAATGTAACTTACAGAAGATAAAAAAGGATTAAAAAAAAAAAAGTAGGTCTGGCAAGGTGGCTCAGCTGGTATGGAACTTGCTGCGAAGACTGACAACTGGCTTCTCAGAACACACATTAGAAGAACCTGCTCCAAAACGCTGTCCTCTGACCTCAACAATGTGGTGGGGCGCACACACACACACACTCACTCACACACACACAAACAGGAGCGTAAAAAGAAAACACTGGCATGCAATTCTGCAAGTGCCAAGCAGAGCCTTGGACTCCTAGTCAGTAGGTACAGCAGTAGGGCAGTAGAGAGCCTGCCCTTTATGCAACTTGGGCCCTATGCATACTATCAGCAATAGTGCTCCAATGTTTCTCTGAATACCCTTTACTTTAATATCTACAGCATGTAGTGTAACTGTATTATTATAAAGTAAATAATCTTTAATTTGGGGGTGCTTTCCCTCCTGCCACCAAATACATCCGATCTTTTTCAATATAGCTTCTTTAACTCTTACTATTTAAATCCAACATGGAGTACCCAGTATTAGGTGTAACTCCACTGGGTAAAAGCTCAGTCCTCATAGCATATACTATTAATATATGTGTGTATAAAGACTAAAATTATGCAAATGTTTTGTGAAAATTATGGTATAATATTTGAAAAGGGTAGAATGAAATCCTCATGCATAGGAAGATTTTTATAAAGTTGACACTCCAATTCAAAACAAGGGCGGGGCTCACTCCTACAGCACTGCCTACACTTTAGCTACCACAGGGAAGTAGAGGGTTACTCACACTTCTCTGCAGCCAATTAACTAGGTATAAAAATCAGAAATTCCACAACCACCCCACTTCTCTGGTTTAGTTATTGAACAATTTACAAACTACTTACTCAGGAAGACTACTTACTCTTATTACTTTATCATACAAAGAACAAGGAGGGTTCTCACGCCCAGCATCATCATACCCATCCTTCCAATACTCTGGGTTTTTCAACATGGGAGCTTTCCAGAACCTATCTGTCATCTAGGGGTTTGTAATGGCTGCTTTCTCACATGGCTATTGAGGATGAACTATCTCTAGCCCCTCTCCTATCATTTGAGAACTAGGGAGCAAGGATGGAAGTTCAATGTCTAATCAAGGTGTGGTTCTTCCAGTGATCGATCCTTATCCTGAAACTACCAAGGGTGTTCTCACAGAACAAGACTCAACTAGAACTATTTTAGCTTAAGAAATCCCTGTAGTATTAAGTGCTCTGCATCAGAAACCACAAAAAACAAATTCATATTTACAGTGCCACAACTGTGTATACATTAGCTGACTACATTAACATC
Source organism: Mus musculus (assembly GCF_000001635.26). NCBI lineage: Eukaryota > Metazoa > Chordata > Mammalia > Rodentia > Muridae > Mus > Mus musculus. Next base: position 67,136,049 of record NC_000076.6, on the reverse strand, counting down.
TCTTTTCCAGGTACCACTGATGAGTTTATTTCTTAAACGTTGGATGAGTCCACCATTTAATTAACACTTAATATTTATATATTTAAACACATTTATTAAAACTCAATATATAAAATTGGGTTTTCTAGTTTCATTCATAAATATTACAAAATTCTCTTTCACTGAGTTAATAGTTTTTGTTGTTGTTGTTAATGTCTCTTAAAGACTAAAGATAAATATCAGAAAACTCTAGGGCATTTCTATATTTTAAATCAATAAACACCTACTATGTGATAAATAATGCCCCAGGCATGGAGACTATAGCAAGTATCAAAGCCAACTCACTTTATAAGGTAGCTCAATTCTAGTGACTGAAAACAAGTAGAATACTTACTATGACAGAGGAAAGAAGCAGAAAGTAAACATAGGAAGAAAAAAATGGTGGATTTTAGATAAGGTTTCCAGAGTCAGCCACAATGGTAAATCTGCTGTTATTTCAACAGACTTAAAAGTGAGGAACTCTTGCAGAAAGGAAAGACCATCTGACACAGACACGCACGTCTTAGGATCATAAAGCAAGACCACAACAAGCATATTCAGAGAATAGCATATAAGGACCACTACATAAGGAAAAGTGACAGAAGATAACCTCAAAATGGAGTATGGTGGCAATGCCTTTGAGGCTACTAAAGCATCTACACTAAGCAGCTTAGAAGCCTTGAGAGTGACCACAGAAAGGACAGAAGCGACTGTCTGCTACAGATACTGCATACTTTTATGAGTATGGAAGACTAGACAGGTAGTTAGGTACTCACTTAACAAAAACTAGTTCTAGTCCAGGCTACTACAACTAGTTAGAAAGATAAAGGATAATCTAGGTAAAATACAATGGTGATTTAAACTAGTATAGGAAAGGAGGGTAAGATATGGTGGGGTTCTGGATAAATTCTGAGTCAAAAAGGTTAAGGAACCTGGACAAAAATGATGTAATCATCTATTCGATGCACAGGATAAATTAATAGTCCAGCAGGTATCAATCTGTGGGCCATGACCCTTTTGGTGGTCAAAGGACTTTGGGGTCACCTAAGGCCATCAGAACACACAGGTATTTACAGAACAATTCACTCACAACAGTAGCAAAATTACAGTTCCAGAGTAGCAACAGAAATAAGTATCACCACAACGTGAAGGACGGATCACAATATTAAGAACCATTGAAAAAAGACAAGTTCCAGGCAGATACATTTAAAATTAATAACTTTTTTTTTTAAAGAAAAGCAGAAAGATGGGGATATGAATCATTGGTAGAATGCTTGCTTACCCTATATTAAACCCAAATTCAAATCACAGTATTAGAAAATAAAGAAAGAAAAAAACATTATTCTAAATGTACCTTTTCATACTGTTTTTGGTATTTATACAACAGCGGGCAAGTATGTGGGTATGAGGCACAGAAAAAAAAAGGTATTTTTATTTTATTTAATATTTTAAATGTTTATGTATATATGTTTGTCTGAATGTGAGTTTGTATGCTGGGGTGAGGTGCTCACAGAAACCAGAAGAGGGCACCAAGATTCCCTGGAACGGAATAGCAACCAATTGTATGCTACCTGACATTGGTACTGGGAACCTAACTTGGGTTCTCTTTAAAAAAAACAAAAAACAAAAAACAGTAAAACAGTACAGAGATTGCACTTAAGCACTAAGCCATCTCTCCAGCCCTTGTTCCAAAGCCACTCTCAGTCTGTTACTGGCATGCTCTCTGTGCACATAAAACAGCCCTAAGAGACAACAATGAATACAAGACACAGAAGTTGTTAATGAATGATTCCAATCATATATATCAGGTTCTTCTAAGTTCTACTGAACTGTCCTCAACTTTGTATTTCAAAGGACTTAGTAGTTATCCTAAAAGCAAGTATATGATTATGTGCTTAAGAATCAATGGAAAGATAAAATACAAATAATTTTGTTTTTTTAGAGTGGTTCTGGCTAGAGAGATAGCTCAGAGGTTAAGAGCACTGACAGTTCTTCCAGAGGTCCTGAGTTCAATTCCCAGCAACCACATGGTGGCTCACAACCATCTATAATGGAATTTGATGCCCTCTTCTGGCTTGTCTGAAGAGAGCAATGGTATACTCATATACATAAAATTAATAAATCTTTAAAAAAAATCTTTAGAAGATTTTAGTTTGTAGCTCTGGCTATCCTGGAACTCACTCTGTAGACCAGACTCACCTTGAACTCAGAGATCCACCTGCTTCTGTTTCCAAAATGCTAGATTTAAAAGCATGCTGCCATCATGTCTTTATTCATATATGTGGCATATAGCATATTCAAAGTACTCATTGTGGAATAAACTGTTTTATCTTAGAAGAATTCAATTTAGCATTACAATGATTAGCTTTGTTAAAAGCTAAAACATTTTAGAATACAACGGAAATGCTAAAGACCTGTTACGTATTTATTTTCAATATGAATTTTAACAGGCTAAATTATGATATGGTACAATTAAGCACAAACAGGAGGAGAAGAGGGAGGAGAGGAAGAAGAGGAGGAGGAGGAAGAAAAGAAGGGGAGGAGGAGGAAGTGTTTGCCACCTAAAATGTCTCTCAAATCCCTCAGGGAGCACTGTGCTGTCTGGATACTAAGGCTCTATTTATAGACAGGAAGGAAGGGAGGGAGGGAGGGAGGGAGGGAGGGAGGGAGGGAGGGAGGGAGGGAGGGAGAGAGGAGAGGGAAGTTCGACACTAAAAAGTTTCGGAGCCATCTATATAAAATGACAGTACATAACTATATCCATACATTGTGCTTCCTTCTCTGCTACCCTCTGAATCTGAAGAGGCTTTAACAAATGGAACAGATGTTTCAGTCTAAGTATCCTCTCTCTCTCACAAAATGGAATTAAGTTACATAGACCTCCTCCTAGATTACAAAAATTCTAACATGTATTCTAGTAGTTCACTATTTCCACTACAATGATAACATTCTCTGACATGTGAAACGAACTCCTCTACATCAGATATACATTTCTTTTTTTTTTTTAGATATACATTTCTATACAAGATATCAACATAGCAAATAAAAGGACTTTGAGAACGCCACTTAATTCATACTAACAACACCACCAACTTTTTGAAGGAAGGAAATCATTAAGGAGGTGAGATAAAAACTAAATAAGCTATTAAGACAGTAAATGTATTTTTCATTCATTCTCTTCTCTGTACACAGCTATCATCACTTTAGTATCATTTCCAATACAAGTGCTGTAATGAGCACCTGCATGTTCTGAAGGCTTGAAACAGTTAAAATAGCAATAGGGATAATCCACACACATCAAAGCCCAATAGAAGTCAATGCTTTTTAGGAGGGATAATGAAAACTTATACATGACTAAAGTCATACACATTTTGCATTTAGGCTACCACCATTATATTGATGACTGCTTACTGCTTAAAATATGCCATTTTAGAATTAAAATTTTTAATTTCAGACTCAACATGAAGAAATATGCCTTGGCGTCAAAAGCACTACATACAATGTTGATGGGCATGGTGGTTCGTGCCTTTTAAAGCCAAAAACTGGACAAGCAGAGGCAGACATATCTTTGCAAGTTCAAGGACAGCCTGGCCTATAGAGTAAGTTCCAGGGCTACTTAGTCAGAGTATTTAGTACTTAGTTAAGACCCTTCTTCTATATTTAAAAAAAAAAAAAAAAAAAAAAAAAAAAAAAAAAAAGCATAATGCCAAAACAGAACCAGAAAGTAGCAGTTACAGCCAGATTTGCTCTATCTGGGTTCCATGGGACCCAGCACCCTCTTCTTTGATCTGCATCTGGTGCATATACATACATGAACCAGAAACACAGATAAAGTTAGTAAATCTATAAAGGAAAGACCTTATCTCAACGTAACAACTACACCCTCACACATTCCAAAATTAAAGGGAATATGTTTGGATTTTGAAAATTTGCACACTAAAAGCCATTTGAAGAAAGCAATATGGAAGAATATCAAGAGACAATAGATTCAGAATCAGAAACCTGCATTCATATCCCTGCTCTGATACTTACTAGTTCTGTGATTTCAAAATTCTCAAGTTCCTTTATTTTTGAAAGGTTAAGAAAATAGACACCATGCCAGGCAAGGTGACGCATGGCTCTTATCACAGATACCAGGAGGTAGAGGCAGGAACAACTCTGTGAGTTCAAGGCCAGCCTTGTTTACATAGGGTACTCCAGGCTAGTCTCAGTGTGACCATGTCTCAAAATACAAAAATATCAAAACCATTTTCACAGGATTATCACTGAACTATGGGAATTTAAAAGACTAATAAATTACTATCTGTGAAGCTCAATAAACATTCTAAGATCCCAGAACTAAATGTTCTGTCTAGTACATAAAATGAGAGCTCTGACTACAAACACTAAACTTCCATTCACAGCAGCTTTATAGGACTACAAATACCCAATGTAAGCACTTGGAAATTTTCTACTGAGTGTTTAAGACTGTACATTCAGTGTTTTCTCCATGAGAAGGTAGTTTCTCCACCCACATGGGAAGATTAAGTCCATTCTACACCTGCAGAGAGCCTTAAGAAACCCACTCAGCTAAAGCACGGGAGACGAGGAGGTGCTCACGGGGAGTGACTCCTAAGCTTTCCTTCTGCAACTGTATGACACTGAACCACGTGACAGATGCACTCTACTCTAGAAGATTAAGGCTATGTTCTAAAATATTTCTTTCTCTGCTGGGGATTAAGCCCAGGGCCTCATATACATGAAGCACAATCTCTACCACTGAGCTACAGCCAAGTCCCTAAAATATTTCTAACATAATTCTGATTCTATCATGTAAAATTTAGTGACTGAATCGTAAATGACACTTCAGATGATAAATTTAAATCTTATCGGTTTCATCATTGTTACAGCATTAACGTATAGACAAAATTTAAGATTAGAAAGATTTGATTCTCATATAAACCAAACATGAATATTTTAGTCATGTATACTTAGATACTAATCCAAAAAGGAACAGCGGAACAAAAACTCACCAAAAAAATGCACCAAAACATACAACAAACCAAAAGCAAGGAAACCAGGCAGCCTCCAGGCTCTGGAGTCTGTAATCCAAGTTCTGAGGAAACAGGCTGCATGAGTTCTAAGACAGCCTCTTTTACACTGAGCTCCAGGCAAGCCTGAGACTAAGTGAGACTCTCTGCTCAAATCCAACAATAATTGCACAGGAGATTTATTCTAGTAGCATTAAGAATCACTAAGTTTTAGAACTCAGGAGGCAGAGACAGTGGATCTCTTTAAGTCCAAGAACAGCCTAGTCTACACAACATTCCAGAACAGCCAGGAGGACTGCATAAAGAGATGCCATCTCAAAACCACACACACACACACACACACACACACACAGACAGACAGACTCACACACAAACATAAACACACCATAGAAGCAATGAATACACGAATTAACACCAAATATACTCCCCATATATGGAGAATTTAAAGAAATAATCTAACAAATTAGTATCTACTAAGAAGTTCTTTTTTTATTACATAACTCATACTCGTACAAGTGCTTTAATTTAAAGATAAAGATACTAATCTAACTCATAGCAATATCACATACCTATCACTGATCTGTCAAATTAGCAACCACTAACTTAAAAATTCAATAACACACTTGTATCACCTCAATGAGGCGCAAGATGCTTGTGTACAGATCATACATGTGTACACTGTGAATGGAAGCCAGAGGACAATCCCAGCTGCTGTTCCTCACATGTAAGATACCTTTCTGTTTTTAACATCTTTACTTTTTAAAAAGTCTTTACTTTTTGAAAACATTTGCCAGGGCTGGACAGATGGCTCAACAGTTTAAAGCATTGATTGCTCTTCCAGAGGTCCTGAGTTCAATTCCCAGCAACCACATGGTGGCTCACAACCATCTGTAATGGGATCTGATGCCTTCTTCTGTTGTCTCTGAAGACAGCTACAGTGTACTTGTCTCACTCACACACACACACACATACATATATATAATAAAATCTTGAAAGGAAGGAAGGAAGGAAGACAGACAGACAGACAGACAGACAGACAGAAAGAAAGAAAGAAAGAAAACATTTGCCTACGTGCAGGAGAATTTGTATGGAGAAGTTGGTCCTCTGCTATCAAGTGATCCAAAGAGCAGACTCAGACTGTCAGACTGGCACAGCTAGTGCTTTTACATCCACTGGCCCAGAGATCTCATTGGCCACCTTTCTCTTTTTTTCTTCCGAGACAGGATCTCTCTCTGGCCTAGAACTTGCAGAGCCAGCTAGGCTGCATGCCAGCCTGCTGGCCAGGGAACCCCAAACAGTCTGCCTGTCTCTGCCTTCTCAGGGCTGGATTGTCAAGTGTGCTCCAGCACACTTGCCTTTACTGAGGTAGGTTCTGGGGGAGTCAAACTCAAATCTTCAGATTTGCTTGCTGTGCTCACAGTTTAAAGACTATTAACACCCCAGGCTAATAATACAGTTTTTAATGAAAAATACATCCAAGAAAGCACATTCCTATTCCTTTCCAAATGTATCTGCTAAAATAGGCATACTGTATTATTTTCTTAATTTCAGATTAACAAGTCAAAAACTTAATAAACATTATGATCATCTAGTCATGTGGCTTATTAAGTCATTTGAACAATACACTACTTTCACTAAAAAATTAAATAGGTGACTAAAACCTCGAGTGCATTAAGAAATGTGTACAGCATTATTTAAGACCTAATATCATAGCTTGCACCTCAAAAATCCAAGACAGGTTCAGTGGTACATGCTCCCTACAATCCCTGCTATTTGAGAGGCTGGGTCATAAAGCACTTGAGTACAGAAGTTCAAGACTAGCCTGGACAACAAGGCAAAAGTTCATCTTAGAAAATCTTACTTCTGTCATCCCCAAGAAATACTATACAGAAGTCACAGTGTTTATAGAAGACAATTCCCCTCCCATAGCAATACAATAGGCACACCATAAGGAAAGCCAACTGAGCATTTTGTAGCTGAACGTAAAATTACACTAATACCGGTGCTAAAGCGTTCTACATTTCATAGGTTCAAATAATATGTAAGGAACCCTTGGAAAAAGTATAAAAACTGAAATACAGTAACAAATCACTTGCCAAATTGTTGAAAGAAACAACTCACACTGTTTAAGTTCAGCATGGATTTTTTTTTCCATTAAAACTTATATAAAATGAAATGTTGATATATTAAGGTATATGAACCAATAATCAAGAGGAATGTTTAATGTATGTAAACAACCTGTCACTTCCCGAAACTCCCTTCTCTCTTTTCCAATCAACTGCTGTGAGCCACAGCATATACATAACTACATATAGAGAGAGAGTCTTGATTGTGACCCCAGCAGGCCTGGAACTTGACATCTTCCCACACCACACCCACGATTTTGGATTACACCCATTCAAAGCAGTGACTGCCTGACAATTGTTACTTCTAAGCAACCACCTTATTATCTTGCTATTTGGAAAAATAAGGGAGGTGGGCAACTGGAATATGTTTGTTCCCTCTGTATCCCTTTCTTTCCAACAGACCTTTCAAAAACAGTTTCAGAACTTGACTGTCTCCAATACTATCTAATCTAATTTCCTAATTCTCACGTATATAGGAACACAGTACATAATTCTGTTCCGTGTTTGCTTTAGTGTCTAAGCCATTACCCAGGCATCCTCCACGTAAAATCTTCAATTTTCATATCAAAGCGGAAAGAGAAATGAGTTCCGGCATCTTTACACAAACACAAAGCAACGGCTTTGTGAAGCTATCACAAGTAAGCATTAAGATGAGTAAAGTTTAAGGGTTCTTTTTTTCCTTTAGCACAAAGAACTGCCATGCGGAGTTTTGTCAATTGTCTCTATTTTTAATTCCTCTTATAAGTATTCACAACTAAGCCTATTTTACACGGTTAAACTAATAATACAGTGCGTGGGGAACTATGGAATTGATAGCAGGTAGGAATGGTTTGCAAGAACACACTCGAAACTTCCAACAACCATATCAAAATGGTGACTATTTTTGCATTTTATGGTGGATTTGATCTAAATGCAAAGGGGGAATATCTTAATATTCCCTACCCCCACTCTACTTACTCAACTCTATCTCCAGTCTACTCACTCAATCCCATTCCCTTATGAGAATGCGCTTGTGACCAAAAGAATGTATCCTGGCACGAAATCATAAATACACATTTATTCTCCTGAAAGGTAACACTGACAGTGTCCTATGTAACTGATAAATGTAGGGGAGGCTACTTAGAAGTACTAAATGCCGTTCAAACCCCTAATTTACACTATCTCTAGCCTTCGTGAAGCCATATAAGACTCAGGAGCCGGAGTTCCCTAAAGCACTGTCCGTTTCTAACAAACAAAATACAAAATGATGGAGAAAGGGAGAAATAATTTCGACTAGCCCTCGTACCAAAAACATTTCTATCGTTTCCGGCTGGAAAGCCAAACGCAGGATGGTTTTGCCCGGCAGAGTCGGGCCATAGCAGCCAGCGCTCCCCTTGCCGGGCCCGCCCGCCCCACCTGCCGCCCGCCCGCCCCGCGCAGAGGGGCGTGCCACATGCTGCCCGCCAGCTCTCACCGCCAGGTCCGGGTGGCCGCGGTCGCGGTGGGACACGGCTCGGATGACCCCCGCCCGCCAGCCGCGCCCGCAGCCGCTCTGCCCGCGCTCCGGACGCGCGTCCTCGCCGGCCGCCACGCACAGGAACCGCTTCCCCACCAGCTCGGGCCGCGTCTCCACCGCCATGGCCGCCACTGCGCCGGGGACGAGCGCAGCCCGCTCCTACCGGCCGCCCATGCCGAGGAGCCGACCGCAGGCGAGGCGGCCCGCGAGCGAGAGCGCCCCTGCACGCTCGACGACCCGGAGCCGCGCCGCCCACGACCTCACGCGCGGCCCACAGGCAAACTGACAGGAATGAGCGCGCGGCCGCTCAGGCGGCCGGTACCCCTCCGCCCCTCCGGCCGCGCCGCGTGTCCTTCCGCGGGCGGGGGAGTGGGGGTCGGCGTCGGCGGGCGCGCCAAGTAGTGCCGCCCACGGACTGCGCTGCGGCCTCGAGAGGTGGCCGCCGAGGGACAGCAGCCAGGCTGCTTCTGCCGCTCCGTCTGCGCCCCCTCGGAGGGGCGAGTGCGGGGACGGGGCTCGGCTCCCACGCGCGGTCGCAGAGCCAACTCCCGGAGGTCCGCATGTCAGGAGCGACGGCCGTGCGAACACATAGCGCCGTCGTCAAGGAGCCCGGATCCCCGCGCGGCCCCGGGCGAGCCGCGCCGCCCACCCCACCGCGCCCCCTCGGCGGCCCGCGGCTCTAAACCAGCATTCCTCCCGGCGGCAATTCTAATTCCGTGTTGGAGCAGTTCGGAGATTTACACCTCGTGCCGCCTTCTTACAGGAACGCTAGACACTCCACCGCGAGCTGTTACCGACATCCTTAAATTTCACAAACTGTCTCAGAGCCAACCCGAGTACTCCGCGTACTAGAACATAGGTAATAAAACGGAAAGCTCCAGAGTCAGTTACTGGAAAAGACCACGGAAAGAAAAGAATCTTAGCCAATCACACTTGAAGAAAATAAATGATGGTTTTACTTCCCGTCCAATCACAACAGGACTTTATAACCCAGACAAAGACAGCTAGGAATTCCTCTTCTGATCGCTCCTCAGTTCTCACAGGCAAGTCTCTCTTTCAAGATAGCAGTGAGAAGTTTGACGACCGCTATGCTTGTATTTTAAAGATCTGTGAAAACGGGAATCAAAATTCAATCTGCCGTTTTCCAGGGATTATCATCTTCAAAAATTCATCTAATCCTATAAAAATCTTTTCCTCCCCCCCATGCTTTCTGAAAACCCTTACAATAGCACTGAGTGCTTACAATAAATACAAAAGACATATCTGTAGACCATTTAAACTAAACTGTTAAAGCTACAGACAGACAGTGGCGGTGGGAGAGTTGGAAACTCTCAAAGTCAGTTGAATAGATCAGCTCAGGGCTGAAGAGATGGCTCTGCGGTTAAGACTGCTCTCCCAGAGGTCCTGAGTTCAATTCCCAGCAACCACATGGTGGCTCACAACCATCTATAATGGGCATCTGATGCTAGGAAAACTGCACAAATCTGCATGCTGTCGGCTCTGGATTCCTTCATTCCCACCTAAGGTTAGTAAGCCCAATAAAACAAGCCACTGAAAGAGTGCAGCACATATAAAGATGTTTAAACGGAGTCTCATATTCAAATACCAACCATCAGTGATCTCCCTGCTTTATAACTTGCAGCACAAAGTAATCATTAAAGGAAATTGGGGCTGGGGACAGACGGTGCTGCTGGGTGGCAAAGCACTTGCCTACTTGGTGGGAAGGTCTGGGTTGGGGTCCCAGTGTGGGTGAAGTCTTTTTGTTGTTGTTTCTCTTTTATTTTTTAAAGAAGACTGCTTAATCCCCAACTGTCAATGACACCATACTACTACAAGGAAAACAGTCCATTAAAAAGCATGTAAAGACAACGAAAGCAACACTCTGGAGAGAAACAGCTTTCCCAGGCCACAGATCCCCACAGCAGCATTTCTTACTAGCTAATCATGGGGCTTATCTGAGCGCACGCTCTTGCTTTTCTCAAGTGTATGCCACCACAGGCAGCTTTAATACATTTAATGTACTTGAGAATTACAGCTCAAATTTTCTCCTACAACCCCAATACTACAGCCGACATTTAGGTTTTATGCTAGTCTACCTTGAGAAACTTGATTTTTTTTTTTTCCCCAAAAGAATAGACCTTAAAAGTTTTTGTATTGTTTTGTTTTTCAATTTCTTTGCTGGCGTTTTGTTTTGTTTTAAGGAGTAGGTATATTGTTTAATTTTACTAGCAAATCCTAACTATAAATAATATGGAATTAAAAGTGTTAACATGAGATTTCAAACCTTGGATTCAGTCGTCATGGGTCACACGCCCACCTAGCAGAGGAGCCTGCAGGCTTGTCTGTGAGGGTTAACCTAGATTAGAGGTGTTAGGCCATCTTTTCTGTAGGCAGAGGAGCCCACCGACTAGGGAGGGAGGGAGGAACACTCATTTCCTGAGCCTGACTGTGGGTGCCTGATGTTCCTGGCATTCTTGCCATCATGCCCTCCCTACACCATGGACTGTGTAGCCATGACTGTGGGATGAAGGGAGGGAGGACTCTTTCACCATCACTCTGCTTCTGTCAAGGTATTTTGTCACAGTAACAGGAAAAGCAACTAAATACCCTTAAAATACTCTTGTTTTTCATTTACGATTTTCCTTATTTTATAAAGACCCCTTGAGTTCCAGGCCAGCATGGTCTACAGAGCAAGCTCTGCTCCCAGCATCTATGAGCCTATTATGAAATGGATTAATAGATGGATACAGTGCAATCAATGTCTTTTCTCCTTTAGTCTTTTTCTTCTTTGGAGACAAGTTCTCTTCCCTATGTAGGCCAGGCTGGCCTGAACTTGGGATCCTCCTGCTTCAGCCTCCTAAATACAGGCTTTGAGGTGATACACCACCATACACATACCTTTTCTTACTCCAACCGAAGAGAACTCAGAATTTCTAAATCAAGAGTTGTGATTCAGAGTTCCTGTTCTGCCTACGTGCTCTTGCTGCCTTCATGTCACGCTGCATTATCCCATTTCACCAGACCTAACAGTGCTAAAAATACCTTTAAGCATGGGCTGCAGCAGAAATGCCTGGCTGTTCCATTAGAATATGAAAAGAACGGATATAAGGATTTATAATTCCCAAGCAAAGCCTTGATTTCTTTAGCAAACTACCAATCTGATACAAACTCCAAAGCCAGTCTCTGGGAGCCTATACAAACACCTGCCTACTGTCAGCCTTCCAAGGAGAGCAGCCTCATCTCTGCAGGAGCCAACATAAGAGTCTGATTTCTGTCTTCTTGGGGGTGGGGGTAATACAAAAGGAAGAAAGGAAGGAATAACCCACAAGCAATCTCGACTGAGCTTCTAATTGTGCATTCTCTACTGATGGTCACTACTTTCTATTTCTAGTGTGGCTGGCTGCACAGGAACCCAGGACTTACTAACTTCCTCATTTAGACTTGGCTTTTAATAATAAAGTACTAGAAAGTTAGAATCTATAAATAACAAGACAAAATTCCTACTCTGCTCAAGAGGAACCCCAAGAAAAAAGGAATGGAAACAAAGGATGGAACACACGAAGCAACTCTCTCCAGGGTGTCTTCCAGCAAGTTCTCTACAGACACCCTCCCAGAAATGCTCCAACTATTAACTGCCACCAAAACAAAACAAGCCACATGCAAATTCTCACTCCACAAACAGGTCTGGTTCCTGCAGGGCCATATTTCTACTGAACCCACAAGCTCCCTCTGCCCTGTGCTGGTCAGAGCTAAAAGTCCTGAGCCTAGTTCTGTCCATAAACAAAATCACTGAGGTAAGAATTTATATTCAAGCTATAAATGAGTTGCTGGAGACAAGGCTTGGCGATTAAAAGGACCCAGGTTCAATTACCAACACACCCACTGTGTGGCTCACAACCATCTGTAACTCTAGTGCTACGGGAGTCAATGCCCTCTTCTGGCCTCCAAAGATACCAGGCATGAACAGGGTGCACATACATATATGCAGGCCAAATACTCATATACATAAATTCTACCTAACTCAAGAATCTAAAGGTGTTAACTCTGCTCCATAAATCAGCTCTCCAGATGAAATGGGACCTCTTTACATACTGGAGGCCCTCTGCAATCAGAGCTCTGAGGTACACTGCTAAAATTAATGCAATTGGTTTGAAGGAACAAAACCAAAACAAAACCTAGCAGGGAAATATAGTCATCTTCAGTGACTGCTTCCTTGATTACATGTAATGAGATTTATAACCTACTGCAAAACACAAATATGTAATAAAAACAAATTAGTCCGTATAAAGGAAACGCACTGTGTACTAGCGCCACATGGGCTTCACTACTGCAAATTACTTATTCAATTAAAGAGAGTAGATAAGGCACTTCAATACCAGAGCTTGTATTTACAGAAGCTGGGACCTGGAAGGTCTGGGCTTCACTTTAGACTCAGCTAGCACTATAACTATTGAACCTCAAAAATATTTTAACTACAGACTTAAAATTCAATCAACATATTTGTTAATATTCAGTTACTGGGAAGCACATTGTGATGTTAATATTAAATAACCAGAATCGTTTTTAACAAAATACGTCTCAAATTCGGCAAAACAGGTCATTTCATTCCAAAAAAGATGTAGCCAGGTGGGCTGGAGAGATGGCTCAACAGTTAAGAGCACTGACTGCTCTTCCAGAGGACCCAGGGTTCAGTTCCCAGCCCATCTCCCACCAACTATTGAAAACTTGCTCTTCAAGGTCATCATCTCTAAAACACCCAGGCTGAAGAAATCTGAAGTGCTCTAAGGCTTTTGGGTCATTCAGCAATCAGCAAATTGTACTCCTGTCTCATGCCAAATCCAAACCCGAAAAATGCTCAGTGACTAGGTAGCCCTTTTCACCTGTCTGCATTACTGTGAGCTGCCTAACACTTGCCAGGTTCATTTTTCCCAAGTGGCTCAGATATATAGAGCTGTCCTTAGTGCACTCACACTAACAACAGACCCACACTGCATAACCAAGCAGGTACTTTTTAGAGACTTTTAAAATACATTCATTATGTATTGAGAGTGAGTGGCATGTATTGGCCCTTGAGCAGATCTGTTAATAATAATGCCTATTAACTGTACGGCTTCGTGGGCGTCCCTGCGACCCTTTCGAGCATTCTCGTAGTGTACGTTGGTGGTGCTGCTCCTACCCTCTGCTAGGCACACCCACTCCCTACTTTCCGCCTAGGAAACTAGATACTCAATTTCTTTTTTTCTGAGTCTGACTTAGTGCGCTGGAACAGTGCTCTCCAGTTGCAGTCACCCCTCTGCAGGTCACTTGGCCTCGTTCTTTACAGACAGATAGTGTCACAGGTGAGTTCATCTTATTCTTTGTTCCTTCTTCTGTCATCAGGGATATTCCACATGGCAGCTATGACTAGAGAGAAAATAAACTGGGACACGCAGGGATCTCTTCTGAGCACTTGCTTCATTCTGTCTGGGTACATACCCTGTCACGGGAGGCTGCTATATATTTTTTAACTTTTTAAAGAACCTCCATTCTTCTGGCTGTGTGGCTATACTCATCTGCATCTCTGCCTGCAGTATACAAAGGTTCTTTCTCTGCACATTCTTTTCAACCTTTGTTGTACTTTGTGTTGTTCTGATAAACAGCCATTCTAACTACGATGAAGTACTATGACATCACAACTGTGATTTGCATTTCCCTAACAGTGTGATGGCAGAGTATTTTTAATGTGACATATTTATTCAGGCCATCTTCCCATGATGTCATTAGCATTAAACTAATTGCTATTCTGCTTTAACGTTTTTTGAGTTCTTACGGATTCTAGGTATCACATTCGTCAGGAGTCTGACAGACACTGAAGACTGTCTCTTAAGCTTTTCAGTCTGCCATAATGCCATCTAAACAATGGATTTGTAAACAACAATGGAGAATTTTGCTCTCCAAGATTGGTGGTAAAACTATTCCATTAAAAACAAAATCAGAACTAGCCTAAAATGACCAGTCTCTCACAGGTAAAGTTACACTTAGAACCTCTGATTTAGTGTAACTTCATATCCTTCTTTATGAATAGTAGCTTTAAAATCCTTTGCCAGCAAATATTCTTACTGTAAAAAAATATATTAAGATGGATAGTTTCATTTGCTTGTATATGTAAATGTACACAGTTTAATTTTTTTTTTACATTCACATAACAATATATAGTCAAGAACCTTATTTTGTAGCTTTGGGTCATACCTAAAAATACAGCAGGCAGAGCCTTTGGTGTTTTCTCTAGTCATATTGTACTTTCAAATTTTATGCTTAAAAGTTGAAGTTTGTTAATGATTCTCTTAGGAAAAAAACCTAGAACCAATCTAGTACCATCCATACATAAGCCCAACAAAGACTGGAGGACAGAACTATAGTGGGGGACACTCTATCCCATGCAGAAAGGAACACTCTCTATGGTTGTTTGATTTTTTTTTTACTCCTCCCCCACCCCCTCCACTTAAAACCAAAATTCCTTGAGAGCAATGAAGCACTTTTCTTTACTGAATTGTGTCAGGAGTTACTCAGGAATGTCAGAAAGCGCATGGAACTAGTGAACGCTACTTGAAAAGGTTCATGTAGTTGTGGTCAAAGACCCTGACCTCATTAGTTTTCATACTGAATATAAAAGCATTTCTAATTAAATTCCTCCAAAATTATTCACAGTATCTAGTGCTGAGGGAAACTACTTTTCTGCAAAGGAAGACTAGAGTCCTAAGTCTAAAGAAGAAGCAGATTACAAGGAAAGAGAAAAACACAGCCTGCACAAACCCAACCCTGACCCAGGACAACAGCAAGGACTCAGTTCCCACCACTGCAAACCTCAACATCTCCAAGTAGATCATGCACAGCACTCTACCACTAGAACTACAGAACGAAGCCTCTAAGACCCTTTCTGGATACAGATGTGCAAGCCAGTCCAAGAAAGACAATAGGGGCAGCGTCAGAGCTTTCTAGCACATCTCTGACACCCACTGATGAGGCGCTGGAGTCAACCAGACTCCCCTCCCCCACATTCAGAAACATGGCTGAAATCCAAACAAACTTTTGATAGAAATCTTTGTCAGAAGGAAACACAATCCAGACGAACTCAAGAGACCAGCCAAATTTCCACACCAACCATCACAGGATTTAAAATAATTATGAATGATAACAGGCAATTATGCTCACAATGAGATAAAAACAATGAGAAAAGAGCTACGCGAATCAAGCTTTAAACCAGGAAGCTGATCGCTGAGAATGAAGGCAACAGGAACAAAAACACCGAAACTGAAGGCTTCGCTTGCAACTTGCTTACCTTGAAATCAGGTTTTACGGGAAAAAGCAGGGATAAAGTCTTTATTCTTTCTTGTTATCTATGTTTTCAGAATAATAAAGTGGTGGTCTACCATCCTCCAAAACTGATGCCTACTTCTTCACCTCAAGTTTTCTTTCTCAGTACTACTAAATCGTGTGATCTTGCTGACTTCTGTGGAAATAGACATGATGGTAATATATTCAGAATTTGACATATTCTCGTATACTGAGAACTTTTGAAACTTAAAAGGTAAGACTGTGGAATGCTGTCCTCTCAAAGCACAGCTGTCAGCCTCTTGAACTATCATGAGATGAGGTCACCTTTAATAGACCTGCCCAAGTCCACCATTAACTTCCCACCACTGAGTAGAAAGGGGACCGTGAGGCCCCTCCCTCCCCAACGATTTATAAACAGTTAACAGCTGGTTAGGAGGTGGGGTTCATAAGGCTCTACCCTCCTGATGCCTGGCCCATAACCAAGGATTTGTAGACAGTTAACAGTTGCTGGTAGGGAGAGGCTCACAAGCCTCCCCAGCATTTACAGGCAGTTAACACTAACTGGGGGCGGGGCTCATCCGGCTCCGCCCCAATCATGAGGCCCCGCCCCCTATGGAATTATAAACAAGGGTGCTGGGGGAGGAGCTTACGAGGCTCCACCCCCCCCCCAAGGTCTTAGAGGTGGTTGGCAGTTGCCAGGACAGAAAAACCTCACAAAGTCCCCCAGGATTTCCCAGGCAGTTAACAGTTACTAGGAGGTATTTGTTTGTTTTTCCTCAGCACCCATACCCAAAGGCCCATGCTTCTGTATATAACCCCAATTTTACACACTAATTCCCAAACTCCACTTGGGTGGAATCCTTTCTTATGTGGAGTGAACAGACATATGTTAATTCTCCTTAAATATAAGTTCACACAACACATAATAATGTTAAGAAAAGCTCAGGCTCTGGGAAACCTAGCATTCTGAATGGCGAAC
This sequence comes from Mus musculus, assembly GCF_000001635.26. Lineage (NCBI taxonomy): Eukaryota > Metazoa > Chordata > Mammalia > Rodentia > Muridae > Mus > Mus musculus. The sequence continues at coordinate 67,119,087 of NC_000076.6, read as the reverse complement.
AAAGGAAGAGCTCCAAGAAACTCCAGCTAACCTGGAATCCTGCCTAACATACACAAACCCTCTTCCCTAGAACCAGATGCTCCCAACCTCTTGGTTTCCTTTGGCATAGACAGATATACGTTTATAGGGGACAGTTAGTGACACTGCTGTATGCAGAATTTTAGGGGGGCAAAACAATGATACACTAATGCCTACATCCCAGGTGAAACGCATCATCTCCAGAACTGACTGCAGACACACCATCCTGCCTGCGTTTAGACTTTCCTGCGGTAGCTGGGAAATATTCCTGAAGGATGTTTGGGGAGCTGAAGAGTCGGCTCACTTGCTTCTCCTCTTCCAGGGGACCTGGGGTTTGGTTCCCCGCACTCTACCAGGCAGACCACAACTGCCTGGAACTCCAGCTGTAAGGGATTTGACTCCCTCTCCTGGCCTCCACGGACACGCTAGCACATATGTGGTAAACACACACACACAATTAAAAATATTTTGGCAACTTAAAGTTTGTTGAGAATTACTACTATGTAGCATTGGCTGGGCTGGAACCAGCTATATAGACCAGGCTGGCCTCCAGCTCAGAACTTAGCCTGCTGCTGTCTTCCAAATACTGGGACTAAAGGCATGAGCCACCATACCGAAGCCAAAACATAATCTCAAAATTTACCTTAATTTTGCTAGTAGCCCAGTAAGATGGCTCAGCAAGTAAAGCCATAACATGTATACATACACACACACACAACAAATTTTAACTTTTTTTAGTTGTTCCTCATGTAAAGATCACTAAGGCACAAGCCTGACAACCACTTAGGTGCCCTCTGACCTCCATACAGGCATGGGGTGCACGCACACACAGTAAGTGTGATACAAATTCCAATCTGGGACTTAGCACCGACATGAAGGTATTAAATGGGTAGACACAACACACAACACATAGGAGGGGCCTCCAACCCACAAGGCTGGAGGAGTGAGCAGGGAATATGTGGCCTTATTAAAGCATGCAAACGCGGCAAACAAGTAGAGAGTTTCACTGTTTGTTTTTACGAATGTCCTGATGCATGCGTGTGCTTATGTCTGTCAGACTGTATGCCTGTGGAATGGGGCAGAGGCTGCACACCTAGGCCTGGGCAGAGAGACCAGAAGGAGGCACTGGATCCCTGGGAGCTGGAGTTACAAGCATGACACCCAGCTAGTTAACTTGGGGATGTGAGTCCTCGAGTTTACACAGAAAGCAACCTCTCTAGCTCCCAGAAGTGCCATGCCGAAGTGAAACAGGAGGTATTACTGGAGCTGGGACAGTTAGTGGGACCGGGGGGTGGGGGGGGTGGGGGGGGAGAGGGGGACACAGGAAGAAAGGTACAGGTGAGAGTGGTGAAGAGGAAGGTAGTGTATCAGTGGGTACTGGTGCATCATGACAAAGTGAGACAGGTCTTACAAGGTGTGAATCTTACAACGAAAGGCAAGCGGAACTTGAACATGTCTTTGAGCCAACTAAGCAAAGAAATGAGAGATGCATGTAGAACAATAGATCAGATGAGAGAGGACTAGCTAGTTGAAACTGATAACTTACTCTCACTTGAAATTTTAACGGTACTCACCACAGGCAATCAAAATATATGAGCCTGTCTGTGTGGGTAGTGTTAGTGGAGCGCACCTTTAGTCCCAGGACTCAGAGGGCAGAGGCAAGTCTGCGTCTGAGGCCAGCCTTGACTACACAGTGAGACCTCATCTCAAAGAGCCCACATGTCTCCACCTACAAAAACCATCCACTCCTGGGGCTGGAGAGATGGCTCAGTGGTTAAGAGCACTGACTGCTCTTCCAGAGGTCCTGAGCTCAATTCCCAGCACCCACACGGTGGCTCACACCCATTCTCTCTTACTACATGCCCCCACACGGCGGCTCCCTTTCTCTTGTGTTAATCACATTCCCCTCATTTTCTCCAGACCCCCAAGTCAGTATTACCCTAACTAACACGCGGCTGATTCACCTCACACAAAAAGCATCAGTCCTCTTGTCACTTCTGGCATTCACTGTACCTGTCATCAGATGACCCAATGGGCTAGTCACTACAGGAAACTCGTTACACCTTTTCTGTTATGATAGCCATGACAGAGACAGGCCGCCTTGCAGAACGAAGGCCACAGAATTCCTTAAATGCTAACCCAGGATTCAAATTCATGGCTCATATCACAACCTTTAGAGAGGACAGATTTACAGCCTCTATTTTATCTCTGATGTCAAGGTCATCTACTACAAATACGGAGTAAAATGAATGAGGTTGGATTCCTAAGAGGGAGGAGGGATCCAAAGATGTTCATGGGACTTCAGGTAACAGACCGTGAAGGTAGAAAATGCAAAAAATTTTACAGTGTGAAGGATCCAAGATGCCAGCAAGGACAGAGTGGACCCTTGTTGCTGCCCGAGGGCTGATATTCCATCAGTGAGGGCCACTGCTGCTGAGCATACAGGCTGGAAACTCAGAGTGCATCCATGAAGTAACCAGCTACCGGGGAAGACAGTGATGGTCCAACAACCTCCAGAGCCTTCCTATGCCAGGGCAGGCTGTCTGTCTTACATGCCAAGAAAAGTTGCCACGAACGGAGCAAATCCCAAAGGACAAGCAGCTGAGCTGAATTAGGGCAGGAGCAGGAGGCAGAGGCCTTGGCAGCTACTGCCGTGGCCCTGGGGCAGTGTTCCGCCAGCTTGCCAGCCAAGCACCACTACGTTGTAAAAGTGAAGTAGGATCAAGAATATTTCACGTTTATCGACTCATTTATTCCATGCTTGACATTTATAAGAAAGGTTTACTCTTCCAATATGGAGAACACAAAGAAACTGAGAGACAGAGGTAAAAAAAAAAAAAAAAATGTGTGCAGCCACACCATGGGCTGCAGAGCTGGGGGTCAGAGAATGACCTCATTCCAAATCCATGCTTTTATGAACTGACACACCAATAGCCATGAGTGTACGTATACACACACACACACACACACACACACACACACACACACACACACACGAGATGGGAATTAGCCTACTGGTTACACAGTCTCAGTAGGCTACAGCCACCACCCAGAGTAAGATAGGGGAACGTTTGCTTTGGCTGATGTAAGCCTGCTTCCACACAGCACAGTGGCAACCTACCAGACCTACAGAGCTCCTCACCAGGAGCCTCCAGCTGGCTTTAGCCCTCCTCAGTTTTTTAACCATTTCCTCCCTCTCCACTTAATCGGCCTCCCGGAAACCTGAGACTGTAGTGTGTTAATACTCTATGTGGCATTTTAACATAAAGAGGACTAAGGCACTGCAGAGACCTCCCATACTTCTCTCTGTTCTTTCAGTCACCAGGCCATTACTTCATAGAGAACTGCTTAGACTAAACAGAAGAGGAAGAAAGCAAGCACCGGGACTTCAGGTTTCTTATTCCTCTCTGTGGCCTACGAGGAAGGAGGATAAATGCGGGGGAGTGGGGGACGACTAAGTTATTTTCCTTTGGGGGTGGGGGGTGGGGAGTGGGTGCCACTAAGTTATTTTCCTATAGCCCACTGGTCTCAACTTCATTATCCTCCTGCCTCAGCCTTCTAAGGTTTGGGATTGCAGACCTGTACCACCAGGCCCAGATTTTGTCTCTGCCATGAAGAGGCCCTTTACTGCAGCTGAAGATCTGCTTTAGCGTTCAGAGGCAACACCTACACAGGCACCGCTCTATTTCAGTCGCTGGGGAACCTTGAAGATTATTTCCCAGATCAACTCCACTTAACAAGCAGCCTCAGGGGAAAAGGAAGTCAGAACTCCAGACTCTGCAGACAAATAAGGCAACTGCGAGAAAGCACAGAGAGCAAATCTCCTTCAGTGAGAGTCCCAAGAGGAAGCTCCACTGCCAAGTTCAAAAAACAAAAGAGCTTATTTGTCACAAGGGGGATTCCATTCTAAACGGGGGTGGGGGGGGTGGAGACCGACCCCAACCAAGCAGATAGCACACTCCTGCTTGATTCCCTTGTCCTTATAGCAAATACCTTTTAAACCACATTAAACCATAATGATCATGTTTTCTTTCGTTGACAAGCCAAACGGAGGTTCTTTCCCATGCAAACCAAATGTGAATATCAAATTAGCCAAGGCCAGAAAAAAAATTGTTAAAACCTACAATGGAGATTCAAGAACGCAATGGGGGTGGGGGGTGGGGGAGCTGGAGAGATGGCTTAGTGGTTAGGAGCGCTGGCTGCTCTTCCAGAGGTCCTGAGTTCAATTCCCAGCAACCACATGGTGGCTCACAACCATCTGTAATGGGATCTGATGCCCTCTTCTGGTGTGTCTGAGGACAGCTACAGTGTACTAATATGCATTAAATAAATAGATTTTTTAAAAAAAGAATGCAATGAGATAAATAAGAAATGATGCTTTAAACTGGGCAGCTGCATGGCACAGCTTTTAGTCCTGGCACCCAGGAGGCAGATAGATGCAGGTGTATCCCAGGAGGCCAACCTGGTCTACAGAGTGAGTTCCAGGACAGCCAGGGTTTGTTACACATAGAAACCCTGTCTCTACTCACCCCTCCCTGCAAAAGAAAAGATGCAATCCTTTAAAATGTAACAAAAGGAGGCTGGAGAGACTGTTCCAGAGGACCTGGGCACAGTTCCCAGCACCAATATGGCAGTTCAACCACAGGGGTTTTTTGTTTGTTTGTTTAACTCCAGCTCCAGAGTATCTAACACCCTCTTCTGGCCTCCACAAGCAGACCACTCTGCTGCACAGATATACATACAGGCAAAAAAACCATACATATGTAATAATTTTTAATGTAATAAAATGGAGAAATGCATGTTATATTCCAAGTTCCAGATGCTATCACACAAAACATCCATACGAACACAACAATTTTTTTAATGTAAGAAAAAGGAAAAACGTATATTATGTTCCAAATTCCAGGTGCTACCTACAAAATGCAGATGATGAAGGCAAAAAAAGCAACCCAGAAAGCCCGGCACAGTTTGCTTGAAGACTCAACAGTCACAAGGTCCACAGGCTGACAGCCACAGCTAATGGTCACATGTTCCGGTGTAGCTACAAAGGGAGAACCGGAAGCCTGAGCTCTCTCCGTTTCTTGTTTTAGCGTCACCCTTCCTAGCCTCTTTTCCTCGGGAGCTGGAAACTCGGGGATACATTTACTTCGCAGCTGTTGTTTTGTTTTATGGGAGACATGGTGTTTCAGGCTGGCTTGGAAATTCTGCTGAGGTTATACTCAACCTTTTAACGGTGTATTTACAGCAGAAAAATCTAAGTGGACTCTGTTAAAATCTAGGTTAAATTAGAAGCTATTTTTAAGTAGGAAAAAATATATATACTATTAAAATAATATTCAACAGCACCTAAGAGAAAAAAAAGTTCTACTTTCACCTATAAATTAATTTCTGACCAGGCCATTTTTATGGCCCAGGTAAGTGGCCACTATAAATGGAAGTAATGAGCTCACACAAAGCCAGGAGGAGGAAGGCAAAGCTAGAATTTCCCAAGATGACTTTAAGAGAATTTTCTAGGGCAGAGAGATGGCCCAACATATACAGAAGTCACTCACTGCCAAGCCTGTCAACCTGCAGTGGACCCTGCATGGGAGGGAGAACCTCAACACACACACACACACACACACACACACACACACACACACACACACACGGTGCAGTACACACAAGTCCTGACACTTGTTCCTGAAGCACAGTTTAGAGACAGACAGTATTTTTCTTTTCTTTTCTTTTTATTTTTAGGTTTTTTTAATTAGATATTTTCTTTATATACATTACTCTTTTTTTAAGATTTATTTATCATTATATCTAAGTACACTGTAGTTGTCCTCAGTGCTCTTAACCACTGAGCCATCTCTCCAGCCCTCTTTATATACATTTCAAATTTCAAATGCTATCCGGGAAGTTCCCTATACCTTCCCCCCGCCCTGCTCCCCTACCCACTCACTTCCACTTCGTGGCCCTGGCGTTCCCCTGTACAGAGGCAGGCCCCTGGTCTTGCATATAAAGTTTGCAAGACCAAGGGGCCTGCCTCTCTTCCCAATGATGGCCGACTAGGCCATCTTCTGCTACATATGCAGCTAGAGACAGGAGCTCTGGGGGTACTGGTTAGTTCATATTGTTGTTCCACCTATAGGGTTGCAGACCCCTTCAGCTCCTTAGGTGCTTTCTCTAGCTTCTCCATTGGGGGTCCTGTTCCATCTTGTAGATGACTGTGAGCATCCACTTCTGTGTTTGCCAGGCACTGGCATAGCCTCAAACGAGACAGCTATACCAGGGTCCCTTCAGCAAAATTGTGCTGGCATATGCAATAGTGGAGGGTATTTTTCTTTCAATGGGGGAGGGCAGTCAAACAATAACAAGGACAGGCAGGAGTGGGGTGCTGTCATGACACACCACAGAAACACAAACACACACTTACTTCCTGAGGCCATTCATTAAAAAAAAAAAAAAAAAATCAAGTTTCAAGGACTGTAACCCATCTGTGCTGCCTCAATCCATGTCCGATCAAGGGAACAGTGATTTAAGAAAATGGTTAACTGATTTCAAGTCTGTGTGAAGACATTTACAAAGATGTTTCCTCATGTCAAACTCAAGCACAAGACCAGAGACGAAAAGAAAAGAGGCAAGAAAGAGAGAGAAGGAACGAGAGTCTGAACTCAAGAGGAGTGAAAGAGAGCTGAGTCAATGCACTCTGAAGACCCCTGTGTGCACTCCAGGGTTCCTGCTCCCCAGAGAGACATTCTAATTTTTGCCTATATAAAAACCACCAGCTCTTCCGGGGCTCAAGCAATTGAATGCCTGCATTCAATCAAGATAACTCCGCATGCACAGTGCTAGGCTAGCAAGAAGGGCAATGCCCAGGTTCACAGAGTAACTGAGGAAACCAGACGATCAACTCTACAGTCACAGCCGAGTCTGGCCATAATAAAAATCACACATACGTTGGGCTAGCCCCTACTCTAAACACATCAAAGCAGTAATTCCTCAAGAAGAGGCTGCTAACTTGCCCTTGACTGCAAACCACCCCTCCAACATCAACATCAGGAAGTGGTCTGGCAGGACTGAGAAGCGCTCACTCCAAAATCCTCATAGTCACTCCACGACAATGCTTGTAACCACTTCACAGATTAGACTGTTGTTGTTCTAGCTGCTCTGTTGGTTTTTTGAGACAGGGTCTCTCTATGTAGCCCTGGCTGCCCTGGAGTTCACTCTAGAGAGACCAGGCTGGCCTCGAACTCAGAGCCATCTGTCTCTGCCTCCAGAGTGCTGGGAATGAAAGGTGTGCATTGCCAGGCCTACCCTTCAAGTTTACTGTTGAAAGCACACTGTAAGAAGACAGGCATGGCGGTCTCTATAATAAAAACGCCACATTACTCAGCACAGTGAAACCCCACACGCTGTTCCTCAAATGTCAATGAAACAACCTGACACACAGCCAGGCTTGAATCTGATGGACACCCAGAATGAAGCCACAGGCACCAGATCTGAGGCAGGCAGAGTGTCAAGGCCTGAGTAAAAGAGCAACCGTGACCACTCCTCTGACCTCCCATCCTTAGACAACAGCCTCAAACAGGGCCTCGAATATATGAGGGGCAACCTCCTGTTTAATATTAAATCAACTTTTATGCCCCTAGTAAAATAGAAGATGTCAACATTTTAACCCTTCTGAAAAACGTTTACCTTTATAAGAGTTGTGGTGGTCACGCTGTCTCTTCACAGCAAGGAAACCCAAACTAAAACACTTGCTATCATCTCAGACTTGAAACTTCCAAAGCGCACAGGAATACACGAGACTCACTTAGAGCTCCTTTGGCTCCAGTCAAAGCATGACGTCATTCACACACATTCAAACTGCACACTCCGTACAGATCCCGGTGACCTGTCTATATGCCACACACACACCAAAAAGTAAGAAGAGTGTATTACAGAGCTTACCTCATACGTAAGTTACTCAGAATAATGGCTGCACAGCATAGTCTGCTGCGTGACTAACAGGCATGAACAGGCTAAGATCTCAGCCCCTACTGACTCTTTCCTCACCCCCTTTCCCAGCACTCTCAGGAGGATCCCATCTGAGGCAGATACACGCAAAGCTGCAGGGCCGTTGGAATGGCATACCTCTTGCTTCCTTCTGATCTTTCGGATAACTATGTCCTTTCCATCCAGAAATACATCATTTACAGATTCCTCAACTTTCCCTGCCATTCTCTCTCCACTGATAATAAAACGCCTGGGTTCTTTCTGCCCGGCCAGAAAGCCACTCTAGTCTCCAGGGAGAAACTTTCTCCTCCGCCCAGGGTCCAGGAAAACTTTGTGGTTCAGAGAAAGCAGCCTACCCCTTCCTCCGGCTGAGCATCAAGGTGGTCTTCACATTTCTAGCTGCAAGCCCCATGAGCCCTAAACTGCATAAGGAAACAGGCCAACCGCCCATCAACAAATGTACAGGGTCCCGCTAACTAGTGTCCTGCCAACCCTGCTGCCAGCACCTAGCGGCGAGATCTTGGGCAGTAATCATCTTGTATAGCTGCAAATAACTGTATTTCCTCTGCTCTTGGCCCACGGCAATCAGCTCCAGTCCCAACCCTAAACTTAAGTCAAACGTATAAGTAAAACTTATTGAAGACCAAGGAGAACAAGGTAGTTATTGATGAAAACTCGCAGCCTTCATATCAAATGAAAACACATTTTTAACCCCCCAACCACAAAAGTATAACGGAAAAATAAATTAAAAAAAAAAAAAAAAAAGACCAACCTGAATGAAATCTTCTAGATTTCATCTGTACCTGGAGTTACGGGTGGTTGTGGGCTACCATGCACGTGTTAGGATACAACCCTGAGTCCTCTGCAGGAGCAGTGAGTGCTCTTCATCACTGAGCCATCTCTCCCAGACCCCCTTATTTCCTTCTAAATAACACTAAATCTAAGGCCCTGTACAAACTTAAGTAATTTTCCTACAGATGGGACCACTTTTCCATCAAATTTCCACTCACCAACAAAATCGCCTGGTAACGCGCTTTCCGTTGTTAGAGCAGGAGGAAGAGGGGAAGAAAGGCAACAGAGAAAGAAGCACACCGGTTCAGTGCACATGCTGCTGTCATACTGTGTGCACAGGGAATGCGGCAGCATGCATTCCAGTCAAGGGACAGTTTCTAGTTGATTCTCTTCTCACCATGGGTTCCCAGATTACAGCTCAGGTCACTTGGACAGCCAACACTGACCTCACCTCACCAGCCCAAGTCCAGCGAGATGGCTTACAGGGTAAAGGTCTTTAGCTGACAACCTGACTGTCAAGTCTGACAACCTGAGTTTGAACCCGGAATGCAAATGGTGGGAAGAGGAGGGCTTCTGAGTCGTCCTCTGATATACATACACATGCACAGAAATCAAATAGAAAAAAAAAAATGAAATAAAGTTAGTAAAAAGTCCATATACCCATGTCAGGTACCCCCAAAACCCCAGCAGCTCCTTACTGCAGAGCAGTAATGCACTGAGTACTGAAGGAGGCCTATTGCCATCGCCCTATGCGCAGGGAAAGCACAGCGGTGTCTTTTACTTAACATAGGATATAAGTGTTCACAACCTTCCAGTCCTCAGCTCCCCCTCCACCCGCCACCGCCACTGTAAAACAGTCTTTGCTAAACTTTCTTTCTTTCTTCCTTTCTTCCTTTCTTTCTTTCTTTCTTTCTTTCTTTCTTTCTTTGCTGTTTGTTTTTTGGCATTCACGGAAACAGACACAAATTTTGGAAGTAAAAACATCAAAGTCTGGGCTGCGTGTGCAGCTCAATGGTACTGGCAGTGGCTGGAGATGAAGCCTCACAATACCATAGGCTACCACGAGCTATCACAGGCTACCAAGAGCTACCATCACAGTGGCCTAGGGAGCTGTTTTCAAAGACTTCTACTCAAGTGAGGATGGGATTCCTGACTTTACCGCAGGAAAGAATTTCAGAATGAAACCAAGCGAGGCAGATGTTTTTCAAAAGGAGAATTAATGCCAATTTACGTATAAAGTTAATAGAGAGGAGCATGGAAGAAAGCTAAGTGACAAGCCTGGGGTGGATATGAGTGTCTTCCCTCTGAGAATCAAGCAAGTCACATTTAGATGTCGTAGCAGTGGCCGTCTATAGGATTTGGTGACATCTTGAAGTGCTGTCAGGAAACATTTCACCATTTCCGGCCAATGAGATTCTGAGATGGTGCTGGAGGGGCTGTGGTAGGAATATAGGCAGATAGCACAAGCCCAGGTCACGAGCCGGGTCACAAGTGCAGCACAAGGTGCCCTTACTGTAAACAGAGAGTTTTTAATTCCTAGAAGACTGTAGGTTTACAGCTGAGAAAGGAGAGTGGGTCATAAAGGCTTTGGCCTGAAGCACAGCTCATGGCTATCTTAACATCCTTATTTGAAAAGTCTTTATATAAAAGAAAGTCTGTACAACAACCTCCATAGCAAATGCTGATCAGTGAGCTGGAATTCTCAGCTGCAGAGACTTCAAACTCCGGAGAAAGGGGGTTTCTTCCCCTTCTCCTCTCACCCCCTCTTTCTCTCGTACCTCCATTGAGCCCTTGACTAGCATGTGCAAGGCCCTGAGTTTGATCCCATGCACTGCGTTAAGTAAAATAAAAATTTAAATTGGGGTTCAGGTCCAAATTCTGCGAGATCATTCAGAGAACGAGACAACCATTGCTTCTTACGGACCATGCATCGGGCAATATGCCAAGAGCTAAAAGGCATTATTATCTAGAGAGAGCTCAAATCACTCACCGTGAAGTAGCGCCATCACATGCACTTTGCAAATGGTACTGGGTCTGAAGAGCCCAGCAAACAAACCCAGCTCCTGGAGGATGGCGCCCTGAGGACAGAGGGCCTGGGAAATGAATGGGCCTTGGGCAGCCAGGTTCCAAGAGCTCACACCCACCGTTAATCCTTCAGAAATCTACAGGAGATAATAGCCACTTAGCTGTCTTAGGGCAGTAACTAGAACAAGGTTCTGTTCCGGCTTGGGGCTTTTAGTTCAACTTAGGTCAATTCGGTATAGACAGCAAACTGTACTCTCACTGCAATCTTTACTTTAAAAAAAAAAAAAAGGGAAATCATTAATGATTAAAGGTCTTTGACAAAAGGCACGGTTGTACTGCAGGGCTGGGAGCAGGAGAGCAATCAGGAGACCCTTTCTGTGAAGCCTGGGAGACAGCGGACAGATGAGCTAGGTGATCTGCAGAGATTTGTCAGCACAGCACTGCTCCACACCAAAGTCTTCTTCACCCACCCTAAGCCCTGTCCAATCCCTCTGCCACCCTCCTCATCCCACACCCCGGCTGCAGGCGAGCTGCATGAAGACAGCACAAGGTGACCCATGTTTGTTTGTTCTTTGTTGCAAACCCTGAGTGTTCGGTTGGCTCCCACCTTGACTCTAATTCTTCTGGCTGTTAACCAACCTGCTCTCTGACAAGCAGGCAATCTTCTCAGCAGCTCCTGGAACTACCTGGTCTCCAGCAGAGCCTTCTCTGAAATCCAGATCATTCTGAAATGGATTCAAGAGGTATCGGTGCTCTATGTCCTGTTCCCCCAGCCTGCCTCCTCAGTAAGTCCCACTTGAACTGCTAAAAGCCACACTCTGCCAAGACATTAGACTGGTTGGTCCATGACCGCTGATTTGGGTTCTATTCAGCACTTTTTGCTTGATTTGATAAATTGTGCCCTGAGGGCAAACGCCATGGGATCATGAACAGCCTGCTTCTGCGCCTTCTCTGGTATAAATAGCCATTCAAAATCCTAAGGCTGGGTGTGTACAGGCACTGAGACCAAAACAGTGAAACAGGACAGACAACATTCCTGAAGTAACAACCTACAGCATAATTGGAGGAAGAGGAGACAATAAGAACAGAAGCTTACAATGGAGTAAGGTAATCCATTCGAGGCTAGGTGAGATTGGGTAATTGGTGACAGAGATGCCTTGGAATCTGGACCACACTAAGAAGACAGTCTGAGGAGCAGTGTTTAGTCAGAGTCTCCAGCTGAACTTGCCAGGTGCTCGTCTTGAAACAGGGAACAGCGAAGGCCCCAGGGAAGGAAGTACAATGCTAGGTTCACAGGATCAGGAAGAGGGCAGAGAGATAGTAACCCATCAATTTTGGAAACACAAGGAGATCAGTGCACACGGGGTTCTGTGAGCCAAGATAGAATCTAACCAGAGCCTGGGGAAGCCACAGGTCATGGAAGAGGGTAAGCGGCAGGACCCTCTCACGTATGTACCGGAAAGCCCACTCTGCTTGCTGTGCCAGGCAACCAGGAGGCTGTGGACGAGAAGACCAGCTGATTAAGAAACGTAGAATTAATGACAGAGAGCAAGAGAAATGAGGTCACATCACGATACACAATTTCCTTTTTTCCATCCATGGTTTCTGGCCCCCAAGGCAGGGCCACAGAGACTCTAATCTTTCCCACCCTTTCTGCCTTAAGCTGCTCACACCGCTCCCCCCTGTGCCCACCCCCTGCTGACAGTGGGTTGTAGCATCTCCTCGATACAGAGGCCCTACCCATACCGGCTAAAAAGAAATACTGACAGACAGCCAAGAAAGTTAAAGCAGACAGTCTCTGGAGCAGGGTCTTCTCCCAGACTACAGCCAGGGAACTACCTCTATCTTTATGCATCTTGACATGGCTGTCCACACTTCAAACATTACAATGCAAGGACGTCTTAAGAGCGGACAGCACTGGGGAGTCTCTAAATAATAGACTCAGCTGGCACAGAAGGGCATGGTGCCCTTTCCCATACTTTACCTTAGGCCTTTTTCTATCCTTTAGGTTTTTTGGGTTTGGGGGGGGGTGTTTTTGTTTTTTTTTTGTTTTTAGAGATAGGGTTTCTCTGTGTAGCCCTGGCTGTCCTGGAACTCACTCTGTAGACCACGCTGGTCTTGAACTCAGAAATCCACCTGCCTCTGACTCCCAAGTGCTGGGATTAAAGGCGTGCCCCACCACTGCCCGGCTGGCCTTTTTCTCTTTGCAAGCAACTGATAACACTGAGATTCTGAGCTGCCAGGGGTATCTACTGAGCACGGGAAGAACCTGGCAGGGGCTGACGCAACACAAGTCAGCTGGGGCGGGGAGAGAGTAGTGAAAAAGAAAAGGGCACGGAGAAGAGACGCAAGTAGCTGAATGGGTCTCACAACCTGACAGACAGGGTGAAGGGGACGTCTACACACCCAGCCTGCGACCTGTGCTGGTAAACATCCAGCCTGTGACCTGTGCAATCTGACAGTGCCAACTGGACTAGCAGACTCCTGGCTAGTGCCTGCTGTAGAACCGACTGCTGCTAGCCCTTCTGTGTCTGGCCCCCCCCCCCCCCCGGCCCCGCACACTACAGCTCTTTTTACCTGTTCTATTTTCCCCCGTAGGAGACCCAGGCTCACCTTTTTGGAGCAGCTGAGGTTTGTTCCTTCAAAAAGAACAGTTTCTCCCTTCCTTTTTAATTTCCTCAAATCAGTATATGTGGCATACTACCCTGGCAGTCGTCACTAGCTGCCCATATGCTCCTTCCTTTTTCTATAGTTGAGAGTATGTGCCTCCCAAATTCCATGGTCTCTCTGTTGCCAAGGCTGCCTGGGTTATGTGCGATGGACTGTTACACATCTCTATGACCGTGTACACCTACCAAGAGTTCTCATGCGTTTCCGTGTTGAGTTCTCTTAGTAATTTATAAATAATCCCCTTAAGGCAAACAATCTAAAGTATGGCCTTTAATGTATGCGGATATACTTTTGGCCTGTGCTAGACCTGGTCCTAAACCCAGCCTTCCAGCCCTTAATCTTTCAAAGCATAACCGATGTTCTCCATTTCGCCTGGACTTTCTGATTTTGTTATTTCCTTTCTGTAGACCTCTGAAATAAGCTTCCTGGAACCCCAAATGACTGTTACACAAGTGACAGAGGTTTTGACTTTCATCTGCAGAAAGTGAAGTGGTCTCGAGATTACTGGGACGACCAGGAAACAAGGCAAACTGGGGTGTGTAAGGCACATCCTGCCATCAAGAAGCTTAACATCTGCTGGAATGAATGGCGTTATGTTTGAATCTGGAATGTTCTTGCCAGGCAGGCTCAGGTGTTAGAGCTTGGTCTCCAGCTGATGGTACTAGGGGCAGGAGGTTAAAACTTGGGGAGTTGGGGGAGGGGAGGCCAAGGATGGACCTGACTTTAAAGAATACTATGACCCTGGCCTACCTCTTCCCCTCCTCCCAAGAAGTGGAGACGTGAACGGCTCTGGGGAGCAGGTGCCCAGCCATGAAGCTCTGCCTCAGGCAGGCACAGGAAAAAAATCAAGCAGGGTGACCCTGGATGAGACCTCTGAACCTCCCTTTGAGGTGACTTTTCAATTATTTTGTCAGAGTGACAGCTGGCGGGACACAGATGGCAGCCATTCAGGGTCGACAGTTTGTTTTTATTCTTTTATGTTTTGGGTTCTGGGAGTCAAGATGGGGGTCTTAGACATGCTCCGTGCGGGTTCTGCCGCCGGCCTATCTATCCCCCTGCGGTTTATTTTTAGAATAGGATGTGCTACTTGACACATGTCATAGACATTTACGTATGTAGCTGAGGCAAAACAGAACATCAGCAGCAACAGATGTTCCAAACATCCAAGGCAACAATCAGTGAGCGGGATGAAAAGAATACACTCGACACCGACAACCTTACACAGCAGAGGAAACCGAGGGACCAGGATTACAAACAAAAGTGGGTAAGTCTCCAGACCCCAGTATTAAAAACTGAGAAAACAAGGAGGTGCGGAGACTTCCTATAAAGGTATGAGAGAGATGCAGGGTCTCTCTCCAGTGGTTCTCAGACAGAGGGCAGATGAAAACAAAATCTCACAGCAGGAAGAATGGAAACTGAAGGAGCCATGGGACTGACCTCCTCAAAGCCTGGGCTTATTAGCAGAAGCTAAAGGTCTACAGTAACCACAACAACCCTCTAATATAACTAATTACAGCTCTAACTCCAATGTGCTTTAAAAGTTTCTAACCCCCAACTAGAGAGTATGAGATGGCTGACCTGTTGCAAGCACAGAATGGACTCAGGCAGCGTCAAACGTGATTTAAACAGAAGTCCTGTACACACATAAGTTTGAGGCACAACCAATAGAGTCAGCTTTGAACTATGCAGAGGAAAGGTTAGGAGCCAGGAGATAAAGTCTGAAACGACAGGCCCGGACCGTGTCTCGAGAGGAAGGCACCATCAAAAGCCCAGCCGGCGTCCATGGAAATATGGAAACGTGTGCAAGCTGTCCCCTGAGATATTTAAAGTCACCTTTGCATTCTCCACAGACAACCCGTGAACATCAGCACACTCTCAGCACGGCCGAGGAACCTGTGAGCCGGTTTCCTTAATAATCAAGATCAAGACACTGGGGCTGGGTACAGTCTTTAATCCTAGCGCTCAAGTGACAGAAGACAGTCAGATCTCTGGAAGTTAAGAGGCCGATGTGATCTACAGAGTGAGTTCCAGGCCATCCAGAGATACATAGTGAGACCCTATAGAAAAACAATTCATATGAGCTGACAACACTGATTAGCGTGTGAGCACATGCAGGGCCCTCCACTGGCCCTCCCTCCTTGTACAAGCACTATTTGCCTGTGCACCTACGCTGTGTGTATCAAGTCTGTGCCATTGCATGCTTGTGAGGATCAGAGGACCACTTATAGTAGTCAGCGTTCTCCCATCCCTCCCTTGCTCCCCCCCCCCCCCCACTCCTCGTGTGTCCTAGGGATCACACTCAGGCTGCCAGTCCTAGGACAAGCATCTCTACCTGCTGAGTCACCTCACCAGCCCAATCAACTCCTTAGCAAGGATTTGCCACAATTAATTTGATCCACATCACATAGGGGAAACGAGACGAGTATGAATGAGAAGCAACTTTTTAAAGGCGAGGATTTAGAAAGAAAGACTGAGTCTGAAGGACCTGCGAGAAACTTCGAGGTAGCAAAAAAATGAGGGGGATAAATACTCATAGAGCTAAGGGAGGCGCATCTGGCGCCATCCATGGGCCACACAGACTCATTATCTTCACTCATACTCCACAGCTTACAAATATGGCCTTACTGATCTTGTTACAATCTTGTAACATCTTGCTACAGATGTTAGCACATATATCATGGCGCCTATGAATCATTGCAGGACCAGAACAGAAACGTTTTCTTGCGTTTCAAATCTGCCTGTTCAGCCCTCACCCACCCCCTAACTCTGAGAGCCAGGGATCTTTCTGCTGTACTTGGTTCTCTGCCTTTTCGGATCTTGTGCTTGAAGTCACACAGGACCCAGACTTCTCAGGAAGTGTTTCTTTCATAAGAATGCAGAGTGAGGTTTCCTGGACTAAGCTGTAATTCCTTCCCTCCAGCGCTGTCTGAGCTTACTATAATTTATCTAGAACACCTAACTAACGGACATCTTGGTCACCAGTGACTTTCGACAACAGTGACTCAAGCTCCTGTAAACACATGCAGGTTTCCCTGCAACAGAAGCCAACACTGGAGGGTATCAGGATCATTGGGCCAACAGTTAAGAGCAGATTTGACTCGGGAGAAACCGTCTCTTGGGCTGGCCGTGCCATGGGTCAGTGGACTGCTTCCCTTGTGTACTATGTCTCGGCCAGCACTGTGGCCCAAGAGCTGTGAGCCTGACCACCCTCATAGGTGCAGAATGCACCACCCAACCCCCTGCACCTCGTTAACCTGCGACGGATGGGGGTGTGGTGCTTTTCGCATTTTTATTTGTCCTGGGTATTTCCTCCTTGGCAAGGTGTCTCTTAAGATCTTTGGCCTATTTTCTATTCATTGCTGAAAAGCAATGTTGATGGTGGTATCTGTCTTTCTCCTTCCCCTAGCAAGAGAGCACCCAGTTAGTTCTTCACCATGTACTATGTATGATGAGCTACAGTTTGGCTGCTGCTCTTAGCCAACCGCCGAACCCTTCTCTAGCCCTGTCCATCGAACACTGTCGTAAGGAATTGGTCTTGGACCTGTCAAGTGTTTTGCTCGCCTGTTTGGACCATACTGTCTTCCTTTCTTAGCTTCTCGGTGTATGAAGATTAATTCAAGTGATGTCTCTGGTGCCACCACAGACTGGCCCACCTGGGGCGTCCCACTTTGTTACGGTGCACCACGACGAGTCATGAATTGGTGGACTCTGCGAGCCTCTTGTTGAAGATCTTTGCATCTCTGTTCATGAAATGGTGGTCTTTTGAATTCCTTATATTAATCTGTCAAGAAGCTGTCCATCAAACCACTTTACACCTAAGCACGGTCCTCAAGTGATTAGCAAGGAGCTGAGGGACTTCAGAACATAGGAAATCTGCTGGGGTTTTTTGTTTGTTTTAGGGCAGATATTACAAAAGCCTCTCCACACGTATCTGCTCCAGGAGGAGACACTTACGTAATTTGTTCCTTCTCTTTGGTAGAACTTAAATAAAAAGTGGATTTTCTGAAAGGACCTGGACAACTGGAGGGAAGGAAGCAAAGGACTAGATTTCTACCATCCCACTTCTCGACTTTACTCGGTGTGTTTCAAGTCATAGGGCAACATCAAATAAGCACCTTTACTCTCCTGTTCGAATGGCAGGTAAGTAGTCCTGGGATAGAATTATCATTTAGCTTTCTGAGAATCCGCTCACAAACTCCAGTTTTCTGAATTCACCAATCTGTAGTTCAAAATATGGAAGTGTGGTTCAATTTACTGCGTTTCAAGTGCGCCTCAAAGAGTCTCCGTGCTGCTTGACAGAGTATCATTTTTTTTTTTTAACCAGGAAGAGAGTGGGCAAGCTCTTTGGTCTCAATCCAGGTTTCAGGTGAGGCTACTTCCTAAATGTGAAGAAGATCTGAGACAATGGCGATTCTCAGGCGAGTTGCCAAGAGCTAGAGAGCTAGCCATCAGAGATGAGAGCTAGCCATCAGAGATGAGAGCTAGCCATCAGAGATGAGAGCTAGCTATCAGAGACATTTGGCTTTCCCCAAGGCTGAGAGGCGCCTCTGATCAATCCCAGCACTGACTGCGTGCTTCCCTATCTAATCTGCCTATTCTAATGCAATCTTACCCTACTTTTCAGCACATCATCTCTTTATGACTCAACCCCACGCAGGATGCCAAACTCTACCTCTGCGGTAACCGGAACACCCAAAGGAGAATGGCTGAAAGAGGCAAGCGAGCGGGGGTTCATCTGGGCAGAGAGAGTCTCTTCTCCCAAGCCTGCCTCCCTCTCTCTCTCTCTCTCTCTCTCTCTCTCTCTCTCTCTCTACCACTACTCTCTAAGTCACTATTAAGGTAATTTGGTAATTTTAGCCTTCTTACAGATGAAAGTCTTTTCAATTATTTAAAAATACTTCCCTATTAGAAATGGGAAGGTGACCCAGTATTCAGTCTCATTAGCATACTCATTAATAATTACAAGACTTGTGATACTATCTCCTTACCCTGTAATTCTGCTCTACACCTGGGGCGGCTCTCTTTCGCTGCCTCAGGTACTTTCCTACTCTCTATTGATTTGCTAATAAGCGAGCTCCTTTAACATGCAAAAAGCTGTACATTCCACTATCTCCTAGGACAACTAGAGGAGGAAGTGGTAGCGAGAGTGAGACTTTTAAATGAGTCCTAAAGCCCTTTACATTTGATCACCACCCATTAACATAGTCATTCAAAACAAAACTAGCAGTGACTCACCATTCATCTCATTACGAGGAAGAGCAAGAGGTCTCCAGAGAAAACGTCCTCCAGCCTACCTACACTGCTTCCCACCAAGGCTGAGCTCAATATCCACAGTGGTCCTGGCACAGCACCATGAAGGATGCACTGCACACACAGCATACAAACACTGATGAAATGTATAAACAAACAAAGCTTTAAATATTTCCCTAGCTTCTATGTGGAATGAGAGGAAGCATGCCAAGTAAGGCCACATTATAAAAGCTACTCGAGTAGGCTCAGTGGTTAAAGGTGATTGCTGCTCAACCATGAAGGCCAGAGTTCCAACCCCAGCAACCCCACCCCACCCACATCACTGCCCAGCCCCATAAGCTGGACTTGGTTATCCATGTTCTTTTTTTTTTTTAAAGATTTATTTATTATATGTAAGTACACTGTAGCTGTCTTCAGACAGTCCAGAAGAGGGTGTCAGATCTCATTACAGATGGTTATGAACCACCATGTGGTGGCTGGGATTTGAATTCAGGACCTTTGGAAGAACAGTCAGTGCTCTTAACTGCTGAGCCATCTCTCCAGCCCCTGTTCTTATAATAACCCCAGTGTGTGGGGTGAGGGGCAGAGTCGGGAGAGTTAGTTGGGTTTGCAGGGTACCAGCCTAGCTGAAAACATGAATTCTCCAAGGTCAGAGTAACCCTACCTCCAAGGAATAAGGCAGAGCAGCAGAGGATAGGATATGCCTGACACCCTCTGGCCTTCATTTGGTGCAAGGAGCACAGGCAACTGTGTGCGCGTGCGTGCACACACACACACACACACACACACACACACACACACACTGCTGAGCAGAAGATACCGTATTCCCTTTTCTCACATAAGGCTATAGCATCATCTTACACACTGAAGCATATATCTAATAGCCATCAATTAGCAGATCTCAAGTATCTGAGGTCCAGTAACAAACAGCAAGCAGCCACCTCTAAAAGCTGGGCGCTTTCCACAAGAGGCTCCTCCTAGGATTGACCGACTCTTATGTAGGTCAATAGTTCTCAGCCGTATCAGTTTCCGAGTGGCCCTCCGGTTAACACGCTGCCATAATGAGACGCACCGAGCAACCCCCTTGTACAGGCAACTCCAAACAAATCCATCTATCTAGATAAACCAGTAAAGTGGAAAGGGGAAATAAAAATAAGTTACACAAAGGCCCGTCAGCATATGGATGCTGGGACAAAATGATTAGGAACTGGACGTGACTGCCTTGCAAACCTGCTGAGGACTCCATGTGACACAACTATCAAAAACGTCTAATCAAGTGGTGAACACAACCTTCCCTTCTCGTTTACACAACAGGAGTGTGCAGAGACAGAGACAAGAAACTTCAGTCACGGTTAAAACTGTGACTTTATAAAGTGGAAATTTCAGGCTCTGACGATGACAAATATCACAGGAATGACAAGCATGATCTTCCTAAACCAGGAAGGACACAGGAACAGTCTTTGTTCAGGATGTCCCCCACACAGCACAGAGTGCAGCATCCCCAGACCCATCCCCACCTGCTTGCTAGTGGTTAATGCCAGTCACAACAACGAAGAAAAGCAGCTTGCTAATTTTTAATTTTCCCCCTGGACTAACCAACTCACACCCAACTCAGGTATGACTCAAAAGTACTGGAGTTCAGCTCCATTACCTATGAACCATGGGGATCACTGGCTACAGAGTTAAGTTCTCTAAACCTCCGTTTCCATGGTACCAAGGAGAATCAACACTCCAGGGCTGTCTGGGGCGGCAGGATGACTCAACAACACTGTAGCAACCCAGGGTAGGTAGGTGGTTTACAACCCGTGGCTTTTTGAAATAGGAACAAGGGGGCTGTGTCCTGCAAACAATAACAAGAGCCATCACCTCTGCAAAACAGGCAGAAGAGACTAAATGCGGAGGGGTGAAAGGAGTCCAGAAACTTAAGGGATAAATTATGAGGGAGGGTGGGGGGCAGGGAATTGGGGGGGGGGGATTTAAGAGGTCAGAAAGGTAGAGAATGGGAAATAAAGCATCCAAGAAAAAGATGCAATTCAGTCAAGGGCACGAAAACACACCTTAGCTCAGGAAAGAGAGGAGGGGAAAGATATGTTAAGGATGAGGAACGAAAGGCTGTAAATAAAGACATTACAAGACCGCTCTGCCCATGGAAGGACATGAAAGGACAAGGAAGGTATGTGCCAGAAAAACTGCTGCTTAGAGGGCAAGCACATCTCCCCAGTAACGCTGAACAATGGTCAAACTAAATAAACCAGGACAAACGCAATCACCGCAGCCCCTGAAATAAAAACACACATTCTTAATGTAAATAAGCAAAAAAAAAAAAAAAAAAAGGAACGGAAGAGCAGAAAGCAGCGGAGGACTTCTCTTCCTGGTTCTGTGGAAGGAAACCCCGCAGGCCTCCACCTCCTCCACAGTGCTGGGATCACAAGAGCTCACCACCATCCCTCCCCTGCTGCTTTCTTTCATGGCCAAAATTCTTCTTAATTTATAGGCCTCATGAACTACAAGGCACTCATGGTAACCTATCCCTGTCCCTTGATACCATCCCAGGCAAATCCGACTCCTTCCTAAACACATTAATTAGCAATACCTTACATCATCCTTGAAAAGCAGGAGGTAAGCAAGAGTATTATTAGCCTCTTTTTATT
This sequence comes from Mus musculus, assembly GCF_000001635.26. NCBI lineage: Eukaryota > Metazoa > Chordata > Mammalia > Rodentia > Muridae > Mus > Mus musculus. The sequence goes on along the minus strand of NC_000076.6, from coordinate 67,097,701 downwards.
ATGGGGAAACTGGGGAACAAAAAGATTAAATTACAGTACGTCCCAAAATGAGCCATCATATTTTCTAGGACTTTAATTAAAGGCTCCAAACACCACATTACAGACATTATTCTTTCTAGCTTAGAGAACTTTTACTATTGCTTCCACCAGGGGACCAAGAAAAAAAAACACCTACAGTAACTTAAAAGGTCAGCTTAAAATTTTGGACAGTGTTAAGAGGTAACACACACGCGCGCGCGCGTGACGGAAAAAAAAAATAAGGACACTTGTAAACAGCACCACGGGTCGGAAATCCTGGGTCCACGTTTTAGGCTGTGGGGCAGGCAAGACAGACAGGAGTTGGCTGACGCTGATGGAAAAGGTGCCCCAAGGGGCCCAGAACAGCCTCGCCATCCCTGCAAACCCATCACTCCAAACGTGACCCCCGACGCTCTCCCTTGGCCCCTGCATTGCACCACGAGCCTCGCCGTGCCAACCCAGGCCTGTGGTAGGCCCTGGCTGCCGAGCCTCGGTGAGCACCGGAGCCGCACCTAGCCAGACACTTCACAATCCCGGCTTCCCCCGCCCCCGGCCTCGGCTCCCACGCGCTCTCACCGCCCGCCCGGAGTCCCCCGGCCCGGGGAAGCGAGGTGACCGCGCAGCTCGGTGGAGCGCAGCGCCCGCGGGGTCCCGGAGCCGCCGCCTATCAGCGGAGCGCAGGGGCGGGGCCGGCAGGGCCGGCGGGGCCGCGGGCGGGGGCGGACGGGCGGGGGACCGGGCTCCGGGCGGCTCCGGGCACCGCGCGCACACACCGGGCCGGCTCCCGAGGGCGCCAGCGCGGCCCCGGGGAGCGCGAGCGGGGAGCGCGCGGCCTGCGGTCAGCGGCCCATCGGCCGAAAAGATGGTGTCCTGGATGATCTCCCGAGCCGTGGTGTAAGTACGGGCGGGGAAGACGCTTGGGGCCCGGTTGCCGGAGCCAAGCTCACGGGCCGCGGCCTGCTCACCCGTGTCCCAGTCGCTGCGGGGCTCCGGGGCGGCGGCGGCGTTGGGAGCAGCAGGGCGCGGGCGAACGGACTGGCAGGCGGTGGGCTCTGCTCCGTGGAGCCGCTCCCCGGCGCGCGGCGGGCTCTGCTCGGCTTCTCCTCGGCCTCCCCTCCGCTCCTCGGCTACGCGGCAGGCGCTGCTCCGCTCCTCGGCTCCTCCGCTGCCCGGCGCTGCGCGCGGCGGGCTCTGCTCGGCTCCGCGGCGCGCTCCCGGCTGCGGCTCCCGCTCCCGCGGCCCGCGCTGCGCGGCACCGCCCTGCGCAGGCTCCGCCGACGCTGAGCGCGGGAGGCCGGCGGGACTCCGGATGCGCCCGAGCCTTTGTCACCAGGTCTACCGCGTTGCGGTGTCTGTCCGCGGCGCACGCCGCTTGGTCACGTGTAGGAGGAGGAGAGATCGGTGTCAGAGCCCGGGCTGCAGAGTCTTGCTCAGGGGTCCCGAGGTGACCTGGGAAAGAGCCTGCGCTAGAAAGGTCGGGCAAACGCTGACCGTGGAGGGCCGTGGGTGGGAAGAAATGTTTGCAATGGAGAAGGCGCAGGTGCCAGTCCCCTTTGTTCGGGTCATCTCCTCAGTTCACTGATTGTGATACAAACGAGAGCTGCGGATGGGGAGAGGAGGGGGGAAAAGTTGAGATGTGTTGTTTAATCTGCAAAGGTATTTGAATACAAGTTAAACCGGTTCTCTTCCCATCTTTCACCTTACCCTGTGCGCTCTAAAGCAAAGTCACCAAATAAAGGGCCATAAATTAGGTAAAGCCTGGGGGCGGGAATTCATTATTCATGTAGCAGTAGTGTCATCTGAGTACCTTAATGAAAT